>NC_061121.1:84500921-84504188 GCF_002878395.1 Capsicum annuum
ATTTTTCGTATTTCTTCCGTAGTTTGTTGTTTTATTTTTTCTATTTCTTTTTTCCTATCTATCTCTTCATTTTCTCTTTCTATTCTTATCGTTGCTGTTAATTTATCTTCTAATTTTAGTTCTTCTTTTTCTAACATTAGATATAAATGTTCACCTATTTTCTTATATCTTATTCCTAGATTAGAAAATACTATTTTTATTTTTGATCCTTCGTGGTTTTCATATATTTTTTCATCTATTATAAATTCTTCTTTGTTCATTTTAAATTATATTTATAGTATTTTGGCGAATATCTAAATCTAATTTTATCATAATTAGGTGGTATGTGTTTCATTCTTCTAGATTTTAAATGGATTATTAATTTTGATTCAATGCTAGATATTAATGTAATTAGGTAGGCTAATCTTTGTGGGTTTTCTTTTATTTTATTTAGACTTATATATTCTGAATAATTACTAATTAAAGATTCTTTAATTTTTCTAAAAGTTTCTCTATTTTTAAATGGTCTTCGCATAATTAATTTAATAATTTATAGGTAAATTCTAATAACTCTAACATATATCTCACTTCTAATAACTCTAACATATATCTCACTAACATATAAATACGGAATCCAATAACAGTAATTAGTATTTTCTCCGTCTCATTTTATCCGTTCTAAATTAAGATGACACAGCTATTAAGAAAATAATGATTGGTAATATAACTTTATCATTTTGCCCCTTTTAATTGTGTCTTGTTGTTAGTTCCAATATTGATGGATGACTAGTCTAATATTGATGGATGAC
This sequence comes from Capsicum annuum, assembly GCF_002878395.1. Taxonomy (NCBI): domain Eukaryota; kingdom Viridiplantae; phylum Streptophyta; class Magnoliopsida; order Solanales; family Solanaceae; genus Capsicum; species Capsicum annuum. The sequence goes on from NC_061121.1 coordinate 84,501,710, forward strand.
TAATACCAAAACATTATTTATATTTTTAATGGTACTTCTCTTTGAAACATTTTTCAAAAATGCTAATAACAAAGAGTAATCAATTACACAAAGGGTATAATGGAAAAAAAAATTATCTTGTCTTGATAAGTAAAATAGGACAAGTAAAATGGGACATCAAATTAGGAAATTTGGGATGAGTAAAATGGAAAGGAGGGAGTGTATTTTTATAGTCAATTGCTCTAATTTTTGTTCATGGAATTATACCAATCCACCATATTTTCTAAATTTTAAATGATACAAAACTGAATTATGAAAGGGTAAAAGCGTCCCACAATATTGAGGCAAGCCGACTACGGTGAATTTGAATGATGAAGCGGAAAGGAAATTTGGATATATAATTGATAACCACCATGTCATGAAAAGTGACAAATGACGTTATAACATCTAATCCGCTATTAACCTAGACAATCAATTAAACATGAAGACAAATAAACCTTTTATAAATCCACAATTTTAGCTACAGATATGGGTTTTTTTTTTTTTTTTCAGCTAAGCCTTTTAATTAGGGAAGAAAAATATTGAATTTAACATTGCCTTTTTCGCTTCATGCTTAAAATAAGTAAGTGTTCACTTATCAAAAAATAAAATAGACTCACATAATTAAATAGTATTGGTCGTATAACTCAAAAAATAAAATTCTTTATTAATTCTTTATAATGACTAATAAGTATCTTTGGCTATATTGTGTTTTACAAAAAATTTAACATCGTATTCTTATATCGTATGATATGCAAAGATCATTAGTTGAAAGGTGAATTCAAAACTTAAAACACTCAATAATTTTAACATCACCTTAAAATAAAAAAAGGGAAATATGTATTAATTGTTGACACCTTGAAGAATAAGCTTAAATTACTTAAGTCACACACAAATGTCAAATTCCTATATAAAAAAAATATGAATTAAAGTAATAAACCATGTGAAGACTGTATATAAATACTAGAAGTGAAGACTGTATATAAATACTAGAAGTGGAGGGCTTGCGTCAGCACGGACCCAACAGTAGAACATGTGAATTGCAATTTTTAAGTTTTAGGATTTATCTTGGAGTAGAAAATTTGAGCAGTGGAATATTTTCATTAGTATGATTGAGCTGAGGGGATCACAATTGAAATATTTTTTAACCTTTTTGTTGAATTTTGTGATCAGAATTATAAAGAAAGAATAGGCGTAAATCTGATGAAATAACTTAAATCAAATATCCAGCAGATTATTATTTTCAATATCGCAAAGATTAAGAATCATGTAAACTTACCTGATAAAGAGAATACACAACTTAGATTCGCTATTGTTTTGTTTAATTATTATTTTTAACACAAGAGAAGAGTGTTGTTTTTTAATAGAGAAGGAAGAGTTGAGATTTTCTTTTCTTTATTTTATTTTTAAAACAGAGAAATGTTAATTAATATTGAGGAGTTGTAAAAAATTAAGAAAGTTGGCTACATATATTTGATAGAAAACTTGCTAATGTTAAGAAAATACAAAGTATTTGGTAGCAAATTTGTGATAGATACACGTTTTTGTACCTAAATTTACTCTATTTATATTTAAATTAGTTTGTAAAAATCTTTTGCAAATAATCTTTATACTTCTTTTCTTTAATTTCTTTAAAATATAGTAATAAAATTTACTTATGCTTTATTCTTCTCACACTTTACTACATACATTTTATCCTCTTTAAATCTCATTATGCCATTTTACCCTCTTTAAACATCACTATACATTAAAATCACGATTGAAGCAGCTGAAGTAGAAATCAGTCAATTTTTAATTATTTTTTTTGTTAATTATTGTTATTTACAGTACTTTTTATTTCATTTTCAAATAATATATGTTGTTTTTTATCTTCTTCTGTCCCGTCCCAATTTATCTGGCACTAATATAATTTTGATAGTCAATCAAATATTTTATGTTGATATAGCATTTTGTTATTCTTATTTTTCTAATACATAAAAGACTTATAATAAGGAGTGGTATAGTAAAAGTTCGAAAGAAGAAAATTTAATTTAAATAATTAAGAGTTAATTTCGCATTTTATGTTTATTTTATTTTTTATTAAATATTATTTATTTTCTTAATACCTAGATGACTCATAATAATTAATTAAGAGCGATTGATTATGTTAATACTATAAAAATTAATATAATTTTATCATATCCAATAGTAATCATCGATAATTCATTGGAATAGTATATTAATTAAATACGGGATGCTATATTTGCATACGCAAAGTATGATATTATTAAACATTATTGGATAGTGCATTATATTTATCTTTCACAATAATAAAATTTTACTATATATTTTTCTTTATTTCTTTTTAACTTGATACATATTGACCCAACGCAAATTATAAGAAAATATTCATTAGAAATTTATTTTATTAAATTAAATTTATTAATTTTGTACTTTAAAAATTTTAAGTTAAGTTTAAATA
>NC_061121.1:84804288-84900721 GCF_002878395.1 Capsicum annuum
CAGGTATGTAGGGTCTTGAACAAGTGTACTCTTTCATCGTTGTGCCCGAAAACTTGATCTTTAAATTTGAATTTACATATTTTAATCAGGGTTCACACCCAAGTTCTCTTCTTTTGAAGAATAGCATTATCATGTGATTTAAGAATTAAAGTGCATAAGAGTTTTCATATATTCATGTTTTGAATTGCAAGATTTCTATTATGATCTGAATTTCATTAGTTTGACTTTAATTTTGATGAAAGATTTCTATTTAAGTATTGATCATGTTTTTTTATTATAAGTTCCATGAAATAAAGTATAAAAGTCAAAGCTTAAGTATAAGCGCTGAGTTTATAAGAAACCTAAGATTTTAAGCTTTAGTTACATGTTCAACAACATGATTAAAGTTCAGCTTGATCATTTGATATAAGATAAGACTTGAACTCTGTAAGTTTCCTTTCTGATTATGATTTAAGTAAAAAGAAGCGTAATTGGGTTTCAGTCTATAAACCCTTGTGCTATTTTAAGGTGGATTTCTTTAGTATGAGCAGATATATATATATATATATATATTTGGGAGTAGTATTTAGCAAAGAGAAGGGAATGTGGATAAACATATCCTAAATTTCTGGAAACTACGTGACATTGTAGGTTTAAGTCCAAATATGGTTTAAGTTCAGTGATCACTTAAGTTAAGGTTCTATTCTGATGGAAAGGGTAAGACAGTTCTCCCGACGTGGGTAAGATGTTGTACTCCATGATAGCTCACATGGTTTATGTTGGTTAGAAGAATCTTCACAAGAAAAACTAAAAGCAAATATTTTAGAAACTAAGTGTTATAACTCACTAAGTTTATTCGGCATGCTTTATTGCTCATGTTTAATGATTATACAGTTTTCAGATTTACTCAAGTTCAAGGTGATTCCTCTACACTTAGCCTGCATCGTTTCAAAGTATATATGTATAAAATTTGTTTCTGTTTTACTTATGCATTCACCCCCATATACTCAGTATATTCCAAAGTACTGACCCACACATATATGTCTATGTGCTACATTGTCTTATAATGTTAGTTCTGTTGCTCGTTTTCAGCAGTATGATTGATCATAGGAATCACTTCCTACATCCCAACTTTTGGTAAGTCCTTATAGTCCGAGGATCCAACTCATTAGATTCTTGGTCGTTGATGAAAGTTACTTTAGTTACTTGATTTTAGATTTCATCCGAGTCAGCTGGGTTCTGTCCTAGTGGCTCTATAATTAGTAGTAGAGGCTTGTCAGACTACGTACCTTTTAGTTTAAAAAGTTTGTTTGTGACTTCAAGACTTCAAGTGGAGAATAAGATTTTAAGTATCTTTCTCCCGCATCCATATGTATGTGTTAGTTCATTTTTTATAAGAGTTTCAAATTATATAGATGTCAAGGGTTAACTTGGTTCTAGTTGTATTCCTAGGCACCGTGTGAAGTCCAGGGGGTACTCATGGGTTATTACAATCCCCCAACCTTTAAAGGATCTAAGGTGGAGGAGGATCCTCAGGGGTTTGTGGATGGAATGGAGAATATTTTCAGAGTAATGCATGTTACTGATTCTATAGGTGTGGAGTTTACTGCTTATCAGCTGAAAGATAGGACTTATCAGTGGTATGGGTGGGAGAAATTAAGGGGTAATGATGCGGATCCGGCATTATGGGATGAGTTTTTGGGTGTGTCACGACCCAAATTAGTTCCTGGATATGAAGGGTATCTCAAGTCCTCACCAAGGACTGGAAACAACCACCCTTAGCCTAGTAAAAAGAGGATATAACACTAGCAATACCTAAATTTCAAACATATAAAAAGACAACATGCTTAAAAATTTAAAAGATATTAAAGATTTGTCAAAAACCGACAACCAAAACTGGTAACCAATAACCAACAACCAATACCTAAGTCCACAGTAATATCTAAAAGCCTCTACTTAACTGAAAATAATCTAAGTCAGGACATGCCCTCGACCTTGACAGTGACAATAACAATGAAAATGTTAATGTGAACTCTTTAATTATAGTTTATGGAAGGAGACTGATGGATGATCAAGTCTTCCATAGAATGGAAGCTCATCACTTCACCGCAAACTACCAATGAACTGAGCTGATCAACCTAACACTAGACAGGAAAAGTAGAAATATCTCTGGAGCCTGCATCGCGTGGGGATACAACATTCGAAGATGCTTAGTAGGTTGAGCACTAGGATGTAACTAGATAAGGATAAAGTAATGACAATTCAAAATCTAGTTCAACTCAATATACATGTTCACATACATGTGAGCATACATATATACTAATATAAAATGTTGGGATAGGGAACAAAGATTAACATGCACTTTAAAACTATAGTATGGATTATGTAGCTTAATGGTCATATATCAGTACACGGTCTATATGGACCCCAGCTCTAACCCCTTGGTCTTTCTCCAGTGTGTGTCACCGCATGAACCAGAGAATAATCTCATATATATGCATGGGGGACTCAAACCTCCCAACCATCTACTAAGGTGACATAAGCTCTCAATCATGTAGTGTATTATGGAGGAATCGAACCTCCCAATATATGATAAGGTGGATTCGAACCACCAATTCATAAGGAAGGGGACTTAAACCCTAGGTCATTTAGACCCCCACGTCGGCAAATACAACTTTCAATAATGGTCCATCGGGACCGCCAATTTCACGGCCTACTACACAACCCTCTTTGTAAGCCCCATCAAAATATTTATCACATGTTCGCATTCATTGAACCATAATACACATATCAACATACACTATTTGGTATCGGCATACCAACTATACTTGCAAGGTAACATAAATATGCCATCACAATTCCATTAACTTGGGAAAACAACTCCCTTTGTTCATTAATAAAAGATGGGGGGAAAATGACTCCCTTTGTTCATTAAATAAAACCATCGTGTTTCAATAAACTCTTTATATCACACATTTATCATGAAAATAGTTTAATGAAATTTTTCTCATACTTAAAACCACTTTCTCAAAATTGAGTTGAGGTTGTTACCAATTCAATTGTCAATATTAGCAAAATTTGGGGAAATAACAATCCCCTAGTTCATTCACCATATCCATGCAACAAATTTATTATAAAACCACTATTTTAGACATAAACAATGCATATGTAAATATGAAACATCGCATAAACAATAATCATTCAAAACCCTCAACCCATGTTCCAAAACCAACATAAAAAACACATGGAGAACTATCTAAAACACATGATTTCACAAAGTAATGGTTGGGGAAGAGTAATATGCCTAAAATATCAGGAGTTATGGAGAGAATTTTCCCTTGGGAGCTCTAATTGATCAACTTCTTGGAAACCCTAAGTATCTTACTTGATAGAATTTAGATAGTTTGAGAGAGTTCTTTAAGTACTACCATATTGAAAATAATGTCCCAAGGGAATTTTATGATCATGGGTATTAAGTGGGTAAAGAGAGATGTCCAAAGTTCCCTTAATTAAAGGCTGAAAATTTTTTGCTAGTGACTACGGGTCACTATACGACTCATAAGGACATACTACAGCTTGTCATCACGAGTCGTAGTCTAGACAGTAGCTAAGGGACCCAATTTCTGGTAACACTACGACTCACACCTTATGAATCATAGAGTCCAAGTTGTAGTCAAGACATAATACTTTTGGCATTGCACTGGTTTGGCTACAAATGGGGCCATAAAACTCATTTTGAGTCTTTACGACTCGTAACCCCTATTCTTATTCACAATAGAAACACCAGGTCAACATACTGTCCATGCTACGATTAGGTCCTTAAGACCCATAGTGACCCATGATGACTCAAAGGAAGAGCCTTCGTTTAGGCAGTAAGTCTAGAAACTAAGAAATTTTCAAGGTCCAAAATCTAGGGTGTTACATTCTCTCCCCCCCCCCCCTTTAGGATCATTCATCCCCAAATGATTAGACAAGGTATCCATTAGAATGATTTAACCTGGAATACAACTACACTTTCCTTTAACAAAAATAGAATACAAAGATGGTAAGATTAAAACATACCTTAAGCATGAGTATCCGAAATGGAGAACCAGAATGGGTATTTGGACCTCATGTCCTCTTCATCTTCCCGTGTAGCTTCTACAAACTTTTGGTTACTCCATATAACCTTCACTGAGGCCACATCCTTGGTCCTCTACCAATGGACTTTCCAATCTAAAATCTTGACTGGGACTTTCTCATATGAAAATGAGCCTGAAACACCAATACTCTCCAAAGGAACCACTAAGGAAGGATCACCCACACACTTCTTTAACATCGAAACATAAAAGATAGGATGAATGGAACCTAGGAGTAGAGGCAAATTCAACTCATAAGCTATACTGCCCACTTATCTCAAAATTTGGTATGGACCAATATAACGGGAACTGAGCTTTACCTTCCTTTTGAACCACATCACTCTCTTCATGGGAGACACCTTTACGAACACCAAATCATCCACATCAATTCCAAGTCCCTTTGCCCTATATCCACATAGGACTTTTGGCAACTCTGGGTAGTCGTAAGCCTGTCCCGAATCACCTTCACCTTCTTCATGGATGGATGAACCAAGTCAGGACCATACAATATATTTTCACTAACCTTGAACCACCCAATAGGAGACCTACATTTCCTACCATAAAGATCTTCAAAAGGAGCCATCCCAATACTTGCGTGATAGCTATTATTATACACAAACTCTATGAGAGATAAATAATTAAACCAACTACCACCAAAGTCAAGCACAAGACCTTAGCATAGCCTCCAATGTCTAAATGATCTTATCTATTTGTCTATCCATCTAAGGGTGGAAAATGGTGCTAAGGTTCACTTTAGTCTCCAAACCTCTATAAAAGGAATGGTTAAAGTGTAAGGAGAACTAAGTGCCGTGATCAGATATAATAGAAATAGGGAATTATATAAAATAATTTCCTGAATGAACAACCTTGCATAATCCTTAGCAAAGTAATTAGTCCTCATAGGTAAGAAATAAGCAGACTTGGTCATCCTATCCATGATGATCCAAATCGAATCAAACTGATGGTGGCACCATGGAAGACCAGTAATGAAATCCGTATTAATTGTTTCCCACTTCCATTCGGGCAACTCAATCTCTTGAGATAACCCACAAGGTCTCAAGTTCTCCATATTTACTTATTGACAAATCATACACTTGGCCTCCAAATTTGCCACATCCCACTTCATGTTAGTCTACCAATAGATCTCTTTAAAATTAGGGTACATCTTTGTTAAGCTAGGATAAAAAGTGAACCTCGTTTCATAAGCCTCAGCCAAGATCCTCTCTTGAAGCCCATCAACATCAGGGACACACAACCTACCTTTGCATCTCAAGATACCATCACGGCCAATCTCAAAAACTATCAATTTGTGCTGGACCACATCACCCTTAATCCACATAAAGATAGGATCTAAAACATGCTTCTCCTTTACCTTGGCATGAAGAGATGACTTCACCACCCCTTGTACCATCACACCTCCATCCTCAGAGTTATAAGATAAACTCCAAAATTAGCCAACCGGTGAATATCCTTCACTAATTCTGACTTCTATTCATCTACATGGGATAAAATCCTCATATATAACCTTCTAAGCGCATCAAAAACCACGTTAGCTTTACCTAGTTGATAATGAAAACTCATATCATAGTCCTTAAGCAACTCAATCCATCTCCTCTGCCTGAGATTCAGCTCCTTCTGGGTAAACATATATTGTAAAATCTTATGATCTGAATAGATGTCAACATGAACCCCATATAATTAATAGTGCCAAATGTTCAAAGAAAAGACAATAGCCAACAATTCTAAGTCATGCATCGGGTAATTCTTCTTATGAAATTTTAGCTATCTAGAATTATAGGCCATAACCTTACCATGCTATATTAACAAACATCCCAATCCTACATGAAATGCATTACAATAAACCATAAAACCCTCAGAACCCTTAGGTAGAGTCTAAACCAAAGTCAAAGTCAACCTATCCTTCAACTTCTCACAACTACCCTCACAAAAATCAGACCACAAGAACTTTACCTTTTTCTGAGTCAACTTAGTCAATATGGTAATAATAGATGAGAAACCCTCCACAAGCCTCATATAATAACCGACTAAACCCAAGAAGCTCCAAATGTCAGTTGGAGTCATGGGTCTAGGCCACTTCTTAAGCCCCTTAACTTTCTGTGGATCCACCTTGATCCCCTTATTTGGCACCAGCTAGCCTAGATAGGTCACAATATTTAACCAGAACTTACACTTAGAGAATTTAGCATAGAATCACTGATCCTTAAAGGTCTATAAAACTATATGGAGGTGGTTGGCATGATCTGCCTCGCTCTTGCAATAAATCAAGATGTCATCAATAAACACAATAATGAATAAGTCCAAAAGCTGATGGAATACCTGATTGATAAGATCCATAAATATTACCGACACATTAGTCAAACTGAAGGACATCACCAAGAACTCAAAATGACTGTACAAGGTTTGGAGAGCAGTCTTAGGGATATCAACCTTTATAATTATAACTAATGATAGCCTGATCGAAGGTCATAGCCCGACCGAAGGTCAATCTTAGAGAAATAGTTAGCACCCTGTACCCTGAAGTTTATCAAATAGGACATCTATCCTAGAAAGAGGATATTTATTCTTCACCATCGCCTTATTCAAATCATGGTAATCTATATAAATATGAAAGGTCCTATTTTTTTTACGCATGAAGCGCATAGGAGCACCCTACAGGGAAACACTAGAATGAATAAAACCCTTATCTAGAAGGTCTTTCAATTGCTTCTTAAGTTTTTTCAACTTATTCGGATCCATTTTATAGGGAATAATAGAGATAGGATGCATGTTCTAAAGAAGATCAATACCAAAATTAATTTCCCTATTAAGAAGAACACCAGAAAGATTATTAGGGAATACTTCCAAAAACTCACAGACCACCAAGACAGAATTCAATGAAGGAACCTCAGAATGAGAATCCTTAACATGCACCAAATGGTATAGACCCCCTTGGAGATAAACCTTCGGGCTCTAAGATATGAAATAAACCTTCTCTTAGGAACCAGGGAACTCCCTTCCCAATCAATCACCGACTCATTCGAGAATTAAAAACTGAACCTTCAGGTTCTACAATTAAGAGAACATAGAACGAGTGCAATCAATCTATCCCCAAAATCATATCAAAGTCTAACATGTCCAACTCTATCAGATCCACTAACAACTCCCTACCGCGGATACATACTACACAACCCGTATAGACTCTTCTAGACATAATAGAGTCACCCAAAAGGGTAGAAACCAAAAAGGGATTCAGAATATACTCAAGACCAAAACTAAAATAAATAGACATATAAGTGGTCACATAAGAAAGGGTAGACCCTAGATCAAGCAGACAGTACATATTATGAGAAAAAGAGTTATAACATACCATAGACAACATCAAGAGTAACTTTAAATTCACATCGAGTGGTAAGAGCAAAAAGGTAGTTCCAACCAGTTCCATATCCAAAAGTAGAACCCTTTGGTGTAGAAGCTGCAAAAGTGGCACCTTATTAGCCCCAGTAGCAACCCTAACTAATGCACAATCCCACTGTTGGTAGCCCAATTTACCATACTTAAATTAATTATTCCTCCCCTCCTCATAATATCCATGATACACCTACTTAAAGAAGTGGAAAAAGGTATAAGATGGGGTTGACTAAGCTTTACTAGTCTGAGAATAGGCACCCTATGCCCTGGGACCATCATTGTTCTAAAAACGGCGGTCATCAGATAGATTAGGCTATGGGGTACTATCCATAAAATAGAAACTAGACTTTCCCCAGGCCTTCTTCTTAGACTACTGCCTACCGCCACCACCACTATTTTTGTAACCTATACCTTGAATTGAGTACTGAAACTTCTTATTCTGCCTCTCCCCAATTTTTGCCTGTTTTTTCTTCTCATTCTCTACTTGTTGCGCATAGACCACTAACCTGGAAATGTCCATATAATTGTTCAACAACATGACCTTGCATTCAATACCAAGTCACAGGATAACCTAGAAGAAAACTTCTTCATCCTCCTCTCATGGAAGATACTAGCTCATAAGCATAATGAGATAGCTGGTGAAACTTCAAGGCATACTACTTAACAGTCATCTTGCCTTGCCTTAAATTCACAAACTCTTTGTCCTTAGCTTCCGTCAACTCTTGAGGAAAGAAACGATTAAGAAAGGCACCAGAGAAATTATCCCACAAGGCTATCTTATCATCATCACCTATAGATTGACCCCCACTTCTCATACCACTGGTATGCTATATCCTACAACTAATACGCGGCAAACTCCATACCCTCATAGTTATAAGTATGCATAACTCAAAAGACCTTTAGTATTTTATCTATAAATCCTTGAGGATCCTCCTTAACCTAAGAGCCAGTAAAGGCATAGGATTAAGACTCATAAACTGCCCAACTCGAGTAAACTCAAAAGAAACCATAGCAGTACCAATAGAACCCAACTGACATGACTGAGATATCACCAACTAGATCAATAAATGAATAGATCGGCAAAATACTACATTAAAAATATGTTTCTAGCGTAGTGGGTCATGATCATCATCAGCTCGAATGTCTTGAGGAGGACTGAAAGGGACCGTTGAAACTCTGTGAAAGTAATGAAGAGCTAGAGCCCAAGATAGGGTCTGAACTCTATAAGTAGAATAAGCTCTAATGATATTGTCCTCAGATGAGATAAAAAGCTTACATGCAGATCAGATTTTCTTGGAGGCATGATTTGCAATGTGAACAAATGGGGATTAGAGGAAATTTAGGACCATAGACTCTATAGCCCAAAATAGAACAACAAGAAAGAAAAATATTCCTAAATGTCTCATAGTCGCTCCCTTATAAGTGTGGCATGCTACACACCCATAAAAGAGACTCTACTTGACACAGCTATGTGGACACCCAATGATACTAAATCTAGGCTCTGATATTATTTTTTTCATGACCCAAACCAAGGCCTGGCTGTGACGGGTATCTCAAGTCCCCACCAAGGATTAGAGACCACCCCTCCTAGATTAGTCAAACAGGATATAAGACTAGTAATGGCTGGATTTTGAACATATAATATGACACATACTTAACAACTTAAAAGATGTTTAAGGTTTTTCAAAAATCAACAACTGGTAATCGATAAACAATAACTAACAACCAATACACAAGTCCACAGTAATATCCACAAAGCCTCTACTAAATCAAAAATAATTTTAATAGGGACATGTCCCCGACTTTGACAGTGAAAATAACAATGACAATGAAAATATTATGTGAACTCTTTAATTTTAATTTATGGAAGGAGACTGATGAAATGATCAAGTTTTCTAGAGAATGTGCTCACCACTTTACTGAAAATGACCGACAAACCAAGACGATCCACCTAACACTGCAGGAAAAGTAGAAGTATTCTAGTAGCTGTGTTGCATAGGGTATAGTATTCAGAGATGGTTAGTAGGTTGAGCAGTAGTACTTAACTTAGGGATAACAATAAAGTAATGATAATTTAAAATCTAGTTCAACTCAATGTACATGTTCACGTACATATGTGCATACATATATACTTACATAAAATGTTGGGATAAGGAACAAGGATTAACATGCACTTTAAAACATTAGCCTACATTGTGTAGCTTTACTCTCATATATTAATACCCACGGGTTATATGGACCTCAGCTCTCACCCCCTAGTCGAGCCTCACTACGTGTATCCACACGAATTGGAGAATAATCTCATATATATGCACGAGGGACTCAAACCTCCCAACTATATACTAAGGTAATTCAAGCACCTAATCATGTAGTGTATTATGGGGGACTAAAACCTCCCAATCATGTAATAAGGTGGACTCGCACTACCTAGTCATAAGCAAAGAGACTCAAACCCCAGTCTATTTAGGCCTCCACGTCAGCAAATGGAGTTTCCAATATGGTCCCTCAAGACTTCCACTTTCACAGCCCAGCTACACAATCCTCTTTTTAAGCCCCATTAAAACATTTATCACATATTCCCATTCATTGAACCATAATACACATTTAGGCATAAATCATTAGTATCATCATAATAACTATACTTACAAAGTAATATCAACATAACATCACATTCCATTAACTTGGGAAAACAACTCCCTTTATTCATTAATATAAGATGGAGGAAAACTGACTCCCATTGTTCATTAAATTAAACCATCATGTTTTAATGACCTCTTTATATTACGCAATTGTTCATGAAATAGTTCAATGCAATTTTCTCATACCCAAAACTACTTTCACAAAATTGGGTTGGGGTTATTACCAATTCAACTTTCAATATTCATAAAATTTGGGGAAATCATAATACCCTAGTTTATTTACCATACTCATGCATCAAATTTATTTTAATCAACCATTTAAGACATAGACAATGTATGTAAACATGAAACATCACATAATCAACAATCATTCAAAACCCTCAACTTATATTCCAAAAGCAATATCAAAACCACATGGAGAGCAATTTAAAACATATGTTTTCACAAAGTAATAGTTGGGGAAGAGTAATATGCCTGAAATATCAAAAGTTATGTATAGAATTTTCCCTTAGGAGCTCTAATTGATCAATATCCTAGAAACCCTAAGTATCTTACTTGAGAGAATATAGAGAGTTTAAGAGAGTGATTTGAGTGATATTGCATTGAAAATAACTTTCAAAAGGTGTTTTATGGTCATGGGTGTTAAGTAAGTACAGAGGTAAATCTCCAAAGTTCCCTTAATTAAAAGCAAAAAAATTGTCGTTAGTGACTACGGGTCACTATACAACTCATAAGAACTCACTACAACTCATAGTCTGAACAATAGCTGAGGAACCCTATTTCTGGTAACACTATGACTCATTATGAGACCTATGACTCGTAGACTCCAAGTAGTAGTCAAGACAAAATACATTGAGCATCGCACTAGTTTGGCTATGGATAGGGCCATACGACTTATTTTGAGTCTTTACAACTCGTAACCCCTAGTCATAGTCACAACAGAAACTCCAAGAAAACATACTGGCCAGGCTATGATTGGTTCCTTAAAACCCATAGTGACCTATGACGACTTGTAGGAAGGGTTTTCATCTGGGCAGTGAGTCCAGAACTTTAACCTTTTTAAGGGCCAAAATCTAGGGTATTATAAGGTGCCTTTCTTGATCACTTCTTTCCTCAAGAATTAAGTAAAGCTAAGACTGAGGAGTTTATAAATCTGAAGCAGGAAAAGATGAGTATGAAGGAATATGTATTAAAATTTCAGCAGTTATCTCATTATGCCCCAGAGTTGGTGTCTAGACAGAGATCTAAAATAAAAAAGTTTGCTTCTGGGTTGTCTCACGACTTGGTATTATAGTCCAATGCTTTAATTTTGAGCAATGATATAGACATCTCTAGATTTGTGGTTTATATATAGTATGTAAAGGATGAAAGGAAGAAATAGGCGAAGACTGGAGAGAGACAAAATATGAAGTTGGGTATTTGGAGTAGGGTAGGGGTTGGCAGAATAGTGGGAAGAAGGGTAGACAATGGACCAAGAAGAAGAATTAGGGCAATTCCTATTTGTTTGCTAGTTTTTCTTATCCTAAGCTTTTAGGATATCATCGTTCTTATGCTAGAAATGGTCCTAAGGCACATGGTGTCTAGTCTTAGGATAATGGAACTCAGTCAGCCCTACCTTATCTTTTTTATCATTGTTGTGGGAAACTTCACCGTAGATATTGTGAATAATAAAGAAATTGGTGTTATAATTATGGTCAGCTGGGTCACATTTAGCAAGACTGTCCTTCAATAGAGTTCTTATTGGGGCCAATAATGTTTCAGTTGCCATATCCTTAGCTCCTATGCCAAAGGGTGCTACTTTTAGTATTGTCACTAGTCGAAATTACCTCTATGCACTTGCTATTTGCCAAGAATTTGAGGTATCTTCTGATGTTGTTAGTAGTATGTTATAGCTCTTTTCTTGTGATATTTATTATTTGCTTAATCTAGGTTATACCTTTTCTTTTGTGAATCCTTATATGGTTGTGCATTTTGGTTTAGTCCGGAATATATTTTTGACTTCTTTTTGTGTCTACCCTGATGGGTGATTCTATAGTTACTAGAAACATCTATAGGGTTATGAGGTATCTATCTTTTATAGGGAGACATTGGTGGATTTAATAGTCTGATATGGTAGTTTTCGATGTTATCTTGGGGATAGGTTGGCTTTACTTGTGCTATGCTTATCCAAATTATAGGACTTTAAAGGTCAGTTTTCACTTTCCTAATAAGCTAGTATTATAATGGGAGAGGATCTCCTTGGTACCCAAAGGGTGGTTCATCTCTTATCTTAGAGCTCATAAATTGATTTCAAAAAGGTGTCTATGTTATCTAGTTCAAGTTAAGGATTCTGAACCTGAAAGTTCTTCTTTGCAATTTATCCCAGTGGTTAATAAATTTCCTAAAGTATTTTCTGATGATCTTCTTGGAATTTCTCTGGATAGGGAAATAGATTTAGGGATTAATCTTCTACCGGATACTCATCCTATTTCTATTTCTTCTTATAGAATAGCTTCGGTTGAGATAAAGGAGCTAATGGAGCAGTTAAAGATCTTTTTAATAAAGGGTTCATTCTTCCTAGTATCTATCCATGGGTTGTTCCTATACTTTTTGTTTGAAAGAAAGATGGGTCTCTTCAAGTATTTATAGACTATCATCAGCTGAATAAGGTGACTGTGAAGAATAAGTATTCTCTTTCTAGGATTGATGACCTCTTTGATTAGCTTTAGAGTGCTAGATGCTATTCTAAGATTGATCTTTCTTAGGCTATCTTTAATTGAAAATTATGGAAGTTGATATTCCCAAGACTCTTTTAAGACCCGATAAGGTCACTATGAGTTTTTGGTTATGTCATTTGGGTTGACTAATGCTCTGGCTACATTTATGGATCTTATGAATTAGGTTTTCAGGCGATTTCTAAATTTTTTATGATAGTTTTAATCAATGATATCTTGGGGGTACTCTAAGAGTGAGAGGATCATACCAATCACCTCCGAATTGTGTTGCAAACCCTCAAGGATCAAAAGATGTACGCTAAATTTTCTAAGTGTGAATGTTAGTTAAATGTTGTGAATTTTCTAGGGAATGTTTTTTCTAATAAGAGGGTCATAGTGGATCCACCAAAAGTTGAGGCAGTTAAGAAGTGGCCTAGACCTATGACTCCAATTAATATTAGGAGCTTCTTGGGTTTGGCTGGATATTATAGGAGATTTATAGAGAGTTTCTTATCTATTATTGCTCCATTGATAAAGTTAACTCAGAAAAAGGTGAAGTTTTTGTGGTTAGATGCATGTAAGGGTAGCTTTGATAAGTTAAAAGAATAAGTTAACTTTTGCACCAGTTTTAACCTTACCTGAGGGCATATATGGTTTTGTTATGTTTTGTGATGCATCTCATATGGGACTGGGTTGTGTTTTGATGTAGCATGGTAAGATGGTAGCCTATGCTTCTAGTAAGCTTAAGGTTCATGTAAGGAATTATCCGACTCATGACTTGGAGTTGGCAACTGTGGTTTTTTCTTTGAAGATTCATCGCCATTATCTGTGTGGGGTATATATGGATATCTATTTAGATTGTAAGATCTTACAATATGTGTTTACTCAGAAGAAATTAAATCTCAGGCAGAGACGGTGGCTCAAATTTCTTAAGGTTTACAACATGAGTCTTCACTATCATCCAAGTAAAGCTAACGTTATTGCTGATACTCTTAGTAGGTTATCTATGGGGAGATTTTCTCGTATGGATAAAGAGAAGAGAGGGTTAGTAATGGACATTTATAGATTAACTAATTTAGGAGTTCATCTTTTGGATTTTGAGGATGGGGGAATCATTGTACAAAAAGTAGTTAAATCATCTCTTGGTGCTACGGTAAAGGAGAAACAGGCTTTAGACCCCATACTTATGTATATTAGGGATGAGGTAGGTCAACAAAAGTTTATGGCATTCAAAATTTGGTAAGTAGTATTCTAAGGTACCAAGGTAGGTTGTATGTTCCTGATATTGATGGGCTACGAAAAAGGATTTTGATTAAGGCTCATGAGTCAAGGTATACTATTTATCCATATTTGTGTAAGATTTACCATGACTTGAAGGAAATCTATTGGTGGAATAATATAAAAAGGGTTGTAGGTAATTTTGT
This sequence comes from Capsicum annuum, assembly GCF_002878395.1. Classification (NCBI taxonomy): domain Eukaryota; kingdom Viridiplantae; phylum Streptophyta; class Magnoliopsida; order Solanales; family Solanaceae; genus Capsicum; species Capsicum annuum. The sequence continues at coordinate 84,818,550 of NC_061121.1, forward strand.
GGCTAAGTGCATGGTTTATCAGCATGTTAAGGTTTAGTACTTAAGGTCGGGTGGAATATCTCAAGAGATAGAGTTGCCCATGTGAAAGTGGGAGATGATCAATATCGATTTCATTATGGGTCTTCCGTGGTCTCACAATCAGATGATTAAATTTTGGTCATTATGGATAGAATGACTAAGTTTACTTACTTTTTACTATGAGGACTAACTACTCCAGAGAGGATTACGCCAAGCTATTTATTTAGGAGATTGTGAAGTTGAATGGTGCACTAATGTCCATCATTTTAGATCAAGATATGTAATTTTAATCCCAATTTTGGCATTCTTTTCAGAAAGGTTTGGGTACACAGGTGAACCTTAGCATCGATTTCCACCCTCAAATGAATGGGCAAGTAGAGCATACTATTCAGACTTGGGAGGATATGTTAAAGCCTGTGTGATTGCTTTTAAAGAAAGTTCGGTTAATCACTTGACTCTGATTGAGTTTGCATACAATAATAGTTATCACTCAAGCATTCAGATGGCTCTTTTTGAGGCTCTTTATGGTACAAGGTGTAAGTCTCTTATTGGATGGTTTGAGGTTAGTAAGACTAAGTTGTTTGGTCCTGACTTGGTTCACCAAGACATGAAAAGGGTAAAGGTGATTAGATAAAGACTTAAGACTACTCAAAGTCATCAAAAGTCTTATGTAGATGTGAGGAAAAGAGAATTAGAGTTTGAGGTTAATGATTGGGTATTCTTGAGAGTGTCTCCAATGAAAAGAGTCATGAGGTTGGGAAGAACGAGAAGCTCAGACCTCGTTATAGTAGTCTATATCTAATTTTAAGAAAAATTGAGAATGGTGCGTATGAGTTAGATTTGCCTGCGAGTTTGGATTCCTTGTCTTATGAGAAAGTCCCCATTGAAATATTGGATAGGCAAGTTCATAGATTAAGGACCAAGGATGTAGCTTCAGTGAGGGTTCTTTGGAGAAACCAAAAGGTGGAAGAGGCTACATAGAAAACTGAGGAAGATATGGAGGCCAAATATCTATTCTTGTTCCTCGGGCTTGATAAAAGAGTGTGAGGTATGAATTTTATTTTTATTATGTTATTATCTGAGTTTTTCAATTGATTTTGGTGTATTCTTGCTATTTTCATGCTAAAAGTGTCCTAACTCAGCATTCGAGGATGAATGATCCTAAGGGAGGGATGATGTAAGACCTTTAAAATTTTGATCATTTTATTTTTGACCTTCATGAGTTTGTAATATCAATTTTTGACTTGAATTGTGTTTAGGAATGTTAAAGGATAATTTGAGAAAGTTTTAGAGTTTTTGAAAGGGGTTTAAGGGAATTTTAGGACCTAGAGGTAGTGAGGGTCTGTAATGTCACCGTGTCACAATGGTTACCCTCCACGGTAATGGTGTGGCACGGAGGATAACCTCCACGGTAATGGCATGCCATTCTAAGGTGTAATTTTCATTTAGTTTTATTTTTTATCACTTAAGGGAGAGGGGCTTTTGGTCTTTTTACCTTTTCCACGACTTATAAACATAAAAGGGATCCTTTTCCTTTAGTTTTAAGAGATCAAACTCTATTTTATTCATCTTTAACTCTCTAATCAAGAAAGCTTAAGGGTTTTACTATGCATTCATCATCCGGGCTCCAAACTTCAAATTAACTTTGAAATCTTGTGTGTTTCAGTCATGTTTCTCTTCCCTAAACTTTATTTTTATATTATGTCATGAATTAAATGGTTTTTCATGTAATTTAAGTTGTTGATTTTGAAATTGTATTGACGGGTTTCAGTTGTTACCGATTGAATTAGGTGTCTCATATTTTGAATTGATTATTCATGCTTTAAATTGATATTTTTAGGACTAAATTGATACATTATTTAAATGGGGGACATGGGTTTCCCTAAATTGGATGAATTTTGGCTTGGAATTGTATAAACCTAAACCCACTTTATGAATTTGATTTTAATTATGGAAAATTGTATGGTTTAACATGCTTTTAAACTCAATGCATTAAATTAATGTATAAATGAATATTTAAATGGATTTGGATGGCCTTGGTGGCCATGGTTTGGATTTTAATGGAACTTGGGAGTCCAATTTGGTTGTGTGAATCGGTTTGGCATGTTTAATTTAGCTTGCAAGTGTGTTGGTATGATGATACCATGTGGTAATTCCGTTAATAAATGACTCCCGAGTTAATGGTTGGAATTATATGTAAATTGTTTTAATTTAGGCTTAAAAGGGGTTGTGTAGCTCACCGTGAAAGTGTAAGTCTCGGGGAGACGAACACTGGAAACCATATTTTTTGGTGTTGGGAGTCAATATAGTCGTGTGCTTGACACTGAATTGATATATATATTTAGGAAGGCTATTGCCCATGGTGGCTTTAGCTTTTCTTTAAATTTTCCTTGATTCATGTGGCTAACACGCACTGAGGCCTTTTCATCAAGGGAAGCTGAATCCATATAGCCCATGGGTGCCCTTAGGACAGATCGAGCTACACAGTTTAGGTTAACAATTTTAAAAACTCTCATTTTCATGTCCCTTACCCTATCCCGGCATCCTTATATATATACATATATATAAATATATACATATATATGAATGTGTGCATGTGGTTTTGGATTATTTTGGACATGGCATTATTTTATCACTTTTTATGAGTTACATGTCAATGCTTATCCCATTGACCTTCCTAGGACTCTACATCATTTTGTGCTCTTGAGGTTCGGTTAAGGGGGTAGTCTTCCGTCCATAGTGGACTTGAGATACCTATCACGGTCAGGCCCTAGTTTGGGTTGTGACACTTATGTGTCTTTATCCCTCCTTTGTATTTCCTCGATTTGTGCAGTTAACTTGCGCTGGGGACCTTTCAGTCGGGGGAGCTAAATCCATATAGTACATGGGTGATCTTAGGATGGATAGAGATACACAATCCAGGTTAATATTTTATAATCTCATGTTCATGAACCTTGCCCTATCCTAGTATATATATATATATATATATAAACGTGTGTGTCATATGGTTTTGATTGGTTTTGAAAATGGCATTACTTTATCACTCTCCTTAATTTATATGCCAGTGTTTCTCCCATTGATCGTCCCTGATGCTGCATCATTTCAAGATGTAGGGTCCTAAGGTTTTTCTGTTACTCCTGTACAGTGTTAGGTGATGTGGTCCATTGGTCGAGTTGCTCTAAAGTGGTGATCCTCCATCTTTTGGAAAGCCTTTCCATTTCATTAGGTTTCTTTCAGATTTAGGGAATTGTGAACTCTTTTTTCTTCACGATGGGGGGCATGTCCCGACCTAGTTTGTAATTCTGGTTTAGAGGCTTTTGTGGACAAGTGTGGTTTGGATGTTAGTTTGATTCGTAGAGTTTACATTTGACTGTCTATCTATCTTATTACTTTTTTGGGTTGTCTTCTATTTTTTATATTTACTATGCTCTACAAGATAGGCTAAGGGAGTGGTCTTAGGCCCATGGTGGGCGTGAGATACCCATCATGACTAGGACTTGTTCAGAGTCTTGATAAAATTACATCGAGGTTGATTTCAGTTTATTATTAAACCACTCTTTTACCACTATTATTCTGATCAAAGAAGATTTTGACTCTTTCTACACTATTATATTGATTTAGTCCCAAACTTGATCTCAGGCAATGAATTTATAGGTTTATGCTTTTTCTATCTCAATTTAAGTTTCAGCATTAATTATACACACACACACACACACACATATATATATATATATAAAGTACTAGATGGAGTAGATTGATTATGATATTTATTAGAAGTCTTGGTTCAAGATCAGGCAGCGTATATGGATATCTCAAGTCTCACATGAGTCTCTTCATTCGTGACCACAGTGCTGGAGAAGGATGATCATCGTAGGTCCTGCCTTTTCTAGCTACTGATAGATAGGAGGTGTATACACTTGGTGCGTTATGGTACTTGATTGGTTGATTGTACTAAATTACACTTGCATTCATTCATTTATGTGTATTTCCTATCAGTAGTATAATTTTGTACTTATACATATCAGTTCTATGGGAGATATATAGGTATAAGCTACGATTATTTTTTGGCAAGTGCTTGCTCGCACTTTTTGAGCTTATGGGAGCCTGATTCGGTTATTATTTATCCGAACTAACGGGTTAGTTATTGTTGGTCATTATGGTTAGTTCTTGGTAGGATGATTATGGAATAGTTTCTAAGTTATCGGTATATTTTTGAACCTTTATTGCTTTTTGGGTATAATTTTGTATTGCTCGGTTACTTTATATTATATTATTATGTTGGTTAGAGGCCTTAAGTATGCTAATATTGTCTCTCTTACGTAGCTATGATCCCCGAGATGTTAGGCTGGTTCCCTCAGGTTATTACCTTTGACCTTAGTCCTATATATATATATACATATATATATATACATATATATATATATATATATGGTATTACCATATATCTCTCGTTTTCCGTATCTATTCACATTGTGTATGTATCATTTGGCCTTGCACTACTACTATATATCTTTCTTTCACTCTTTACTTGTATATTGGCTAGTGATATAGGATATTGCACCTTAGTTCCTTAATATTGTTAGAATAGGATATTTTACACTCATTGCTCCATTTGCATTATTATGTTTAGTTTATTAGATAGTTTCATGTAGTTTATATTCCTGCTTTACATTATGTTTACAATTATATTATTTATGGAGCTCAGTCGGCCGATGCCTACTAAGTAGAATGGATTTGGTACTCATACTACATTTCTGCAACCTGTAAATCACAGTATGAGTTCTCGTCGTTGAAGTGTTTATCGTACGGAGCAGCCATGGATTGGAGATTAGGGGTGAGCTGACATTCGGAGTATTCCAACTTCCTCTCTATCTCTCTCTTATTATTAGGCCGATCTCTATTTTATATTCAAAGATAATTTTGGATATGTATTTATTTTGTATTTCACTTGTATTTTTTCATATTAGAAGCTTTTGTACTGACTTCACTAGTTCTTGAGGATTTTATTCTTATAATAGTATGTTTATTTGATTATCTTTCGTTGTTTCTTTATTTTTATTGGTAGTTCGTTACTTAGCTATTTTGGATGACAAGTTGTCTTAGTTACTAATGGGTTATAGTAGGTGCCATCATGATCTGATAAATCAGGTCATGGCATAAAATAGACTTGTTGGAATTAAGCTAAACTATTATGCCTAATCATTAGCTAGGTATTCATTTACAAAGAACGTCATTGATTAAGTTTAGCTAATATTGGCAGCCATTTACAATAGCTTTGACCTACAAGACGAACCTGTAAGACTATCTCATTTGTTCTATATTCTTTACTTCGACATTTTTGCTGAAATCTTCGTGCATTCCTTTCCATCCATATGTGGTATATGTCAGCAGTAAAGATGAAGCCCAACACAGCCTACTTGGGATTTTTGCTATTCACTCTCCTATCTATCCATTGTACGTTATTTCCCAGTCTCATCCTTTTCTGCTAATACCAACCTAAAAAAGAAGTTTCTGCCATATGAATTTGGAGTATGCACACTCGGAGAAAAGGTGCTGATGGGTGTCCAAATGTCCATGTGGACAAAGAACACAATTTGGATCCACTTGCAAGCCCCATTTAGCTAGTTTATCTGTAGTAGCTAGACTATTAGGTAGATTCTTTTTGTCATATATTTCTCATAGGTGAACATCTTAACAGTTGATCAGAAAATCAAAAAATTATGCACAAAATTAAATAAATAATCACACACGATAATTCATAGTAAAATAGAAGATAATTCTCAAAATCTAATACACATGGTTCACCACAATCCCAAAACATGAGGTTTAATTCGACGCAGGCATTTAAGAAAAACAACAATTCATATAAAGAAACATAAAAACACGAAAAAAATGATAAATCGAAACTTTGACCTGTAGGGAGCTAGGCTCCTAACTCTTTCCAAACCCAAAGTTACTCAAACAACATGATTTAGATGTATATATAGAATACCCTAAAGTTTTCGTCCGAAGAAAAGAACCCTTCGATGGGTGAAGTGCCAAAAATCAACTGACTGACCTGCTTGATGTTTCATGACTAAGTTGTGTGATATCGAATTTTCAAGGCATATATATAGAGAACTTTTGTCGTGTCCGACAAAAAATCTTAGTAATAAGTTATGCCTCAATTTGCATAAGTTTTGTCTAAGTCGGATTTAAGGCATACCTTGTAAGGCTTAACTTATAGATTATGAATTTCTTATGATGATTTTTGTCTTGCGATATTTTGGTCTTGTAAATGTAACTTGTGTCTTGCGATTTATTTTTATTTGTTTCTATGTCAAGGTATTTTCAGTCACTATTTTATTTAAAGTACTAAAGGACAAAAATTAAAGACCACCAATTTGAGGGGCAAAAATTAAAAATCACTTCAAAATGAGGGCATTCACTTGAATGACCATTTGTTTTTCAATATAAATTGGGAAAATTATATTTCATTAGGGTGTTCATGGAAAATCGAAGAACCAAATGAAATAAAAAACCAAATCAAATTGGAGAAAAATATATGATATTTTTACATTTGATTTGATTTGATTTTTAATGCTACAAATGATAAAAATTAATTTGATTTTGATTTTATGTGAAAAATAACCGAATCAAACCGACTATATAAACACTAAATAAGAATTATAACTTTAATATATAATGGCGTTTGGCCGGTGATTAATTGACTTTAAAATTAAAGGTGTAATTTTTTTAAAAATAGAAACTTCCCTTATTTATTTTTACTACATCATGTTATTAATAAATAGTTCAATATTTTCTGAAGATTTTTAAAAGATTAAATAATAAAAAATATCTGAAAGTAGAAAGAAGAACCTTCTTTTTAATTTATCCCATGAGAACGGTAAAAAAGATTCACTCTTATATTAATCAGTAATATATTACAAAATTTTTCATTTTATACATACAGACAAACATATATATATATATATATAGATATATATATTCAAATCAATGAATCTAGTGTACGTGGGTTCAACATTAAAGAAGAAATTTGAATGTATAAAAAGAACAAAATTAATATATTCAAACCAATGAACAACCAACTTTAAAAAAAATATATAGAGATGTATTAAACAACAACAACATACTCAGATATATTAAATAATATATTTAAAATAAATCTAAAAGAAACAAATATAGGCTCCTGAAAAATTAAATATTTCTGAACTTTTAAAAGTTCTAAATGAAAGATATTGATGTTTTTTTTGTTTTTCATCCAATGTTCGGTACTCGCATTTGAATTCGACTTATTCGGATTCGCGTTGGTTGGGCCCCATTCGGGGGTAGCATTCCCTACCAAGGATTTTTCATACCCAGGGCTCGAACCCGAGACCTCTGATTAAGGGAGGAGCATCTTCATCCACTGCACCACATCCTTTAGTGGTACAAATATGAAAAAATGACCTAAAAGAACAACTTAAATTACAAAACTACTAGAAATTCCTCTACTTTAAAAATATTATAAATATCTCAATATTTGCTATTTTTACTAAAAGTTGAGATACATGTTAAAGTCCTCTCTTCCTACGCCTTTACTTTACCAAATTAAGTATCATTTCCTCCTCATTCTACACCATTATTTTAGCAGCGGTTTCAATCCCAATTTTTTCTCTAATTCTAACTTTTGAGTTAAGGTAAATTTTTTCTCTAAAACCATATTCAATTTCTTCTAATCTTCTCTGAAGATTTTTTTTTTCAAAAAGCAATAATTTGGCACTATTTTTACATAATGATTTTTCGGTGATATTGTTGAACAAAGTCTTTGATTATCATTTTTTTACTCTATATTGTTTAAATTAACATAATGAATAGAGATTCAAGACCATCTTTTAGTCTTGGAATTTCTCAATTAGACATTATCAAACAATATAAAGAAGTTGTAAACTTCGAACCTCGTAGTTTTGGCTACGAATCTGATGGTTTTAATGAAAATAGATCCAAGCATAGAAATAATCTACATATTATGAAGAAATTGCAGAAAAAAATGTCAAGAAGGATAGGAAAAAAGAAGTTCATGTTTGTAAGAAAAAGAGGATTTAACAGTTTTGGAGGTAAAATTCCTGCAAAAAGAATAAGAGTTGTTGAAGTTATTTTCAGAGATGAGCTTTCGAAAGTATTTGCATGTTCAGATCTGAAAAATATTAGACCGAGATACATATTTAGACATGCTTGATACGTTTTTCAATTTCTTGTATATCTGGTTCTTTGTTTATAATTTTATATTTATCTCACATTTTTTAAGTATTATTAAAATTAACATATCAAAAGATACATGTTATAAGCTTATAGATACATATTATACTATCTTTATCACTGATTTACTGTTTATGTATTTATATATATATCGTGTTGTATAACATTTTATTGAAATAAGCATATGATAGCCTAAAGGAAGGCTAAAACACGAAATTGACAATAGAAGCTAAAATTCAGCAAGCACACAAAGAGAAAACAACCCTTCGAAAGGAGATGAAGGAGAGGAATTGCATGAATGTAAAGATAGTAGAGTGACCCTTACTTCCACTAGATGATTAACAAAAGGAGATGTATCAAATATCCAATCATACCTCATAAATAAAAGTTCAAACCACTCTCTTAGGTGACCCAAAGGACTCACACTTCCTCAAGCACACCTTTCTTGCCAAATAACCCAATACAAGTGAAAACCAATTTCAATTGCACTCAAGGTTCAAATTTTGGTTTTCCTCTCTAAAGGAAAAGGAGAAGACTACAATCTGAAACTAAGACTACACTAACAGTAATACTCTTTTTGAATTCATCAAAGTCTAATGAAAAAAGAAGTAAAATTATCTATTTATACTATTACATAATAAAAGACTTAATTGCCCTTAATGAAACTCCCAAAAGAGGAGCCTCTTGAGTGTAGATTTAGAGTACAAAATATCTTCAATGCCCTTCACTTGAGGCTCCTATGGAGTGTATAAGTCCTCCTCCTTTATTTTCTTGAACAAGGCTTCAAAATGCTCCAAAAGGCCTTTAATCACCTTTCAATTCTAAAGTTTGAACCTTTGATAATGCCTTGTACTCTTTTGTGGTATTTATGCTTGTATCATCCTCTCCATCTTGAAAGGAATTTGTCCTCAAATTCACACCTTGCAAAACCAAAGAAAGGGGAAATAAACACTCAATCCTCATGGTGGGACGGTTGGCATTAGTACCATAAGTGAGGTAAACATGCCAAGGGGATACTCTCTTAGAATACAACCAACCATGCTTTGTGAGGATTAAGGAGATCCGACCACTAACATCACAAAGGAAACACTTAAAGTAAACATCAATGAGTGAAGGATACAATCTAAAATCAACATATATGTCACTTATTTTCAAGGGAAGGCAAACATTCAAAATTAGACATCTACGGCTTAGGAATGTTCCCTTAGCAGCACATATCCTATTACTCACTATATTTTATAAACATGATAACTATGAAGCATACTACTATCAAGGTCTTTATCAAAAAAATTCAAAGAATAATATTCATCATCAAGACCTACATTATAAGCATCTACACCAACTTGAAAGTTTTCAATCACACTATTCTGATGATCAAGTAGTGAGCTATCGCTAGGAGCACATGATTCATTATACACATCAAAATACCTAACAATGGGAGAGACATGCATATCTATAACAAGAAAACCCGATATCACTTCACAAGGAATCACCATTAGTACCACACTCATATCATCAATCCGTGGTTGTTCACACTTGGCATACACCCATACATTCAAGGTATTCATAATAAAAGACATTTCATAGAGGATACCAAAGAAGGGGATAGTATCAACATTAGAAGATAATGAGCATGAACCAAAACTACACTTCCAAAACCTCACAAGTACCCCAGGGTCAAATCAAAGTAGTAGACAAGGGGTTAATTCGAGGTGACCCACTTCTTTCACTAGGCTACCAAACTCACAACCATCATCATTCAAGCAAGGAAACCCGCCACCAAACTTACTACCTCTACATAATACCAATTCAAAATTAACATGGTTATCATCATAGGCAAAGAGGTAGTATAGGAAGGAATAAAATGTGAAGACATCACCTAAGGTACTATCATCTATAAGAGGGTAATGTAGTGTATGAATACTCGTGTCAAATGGTAATGGAACCTTATTCAAGTTATAAGTGCTAGCACTAGATGGACACAAATCATTCTTATAAAAAGAATTGATTTTGTCATCTAAATGATCAACTAGTGTTTGCGTACTCATAAAAAGAGTTTGATTCTTATACAACCTATCAACACTAAGAGTATCACAAAAGAGAAATTCATACCCTTATTCACTAATCCAATCCGAAACTATACCAATTTGGCTACTACTAGCCACATCAGAATAATTCAAGTTCAAGGAAGTGTAGAGTGTAGAAATATCACCTTGTGGGTCATAGGAGGTGTCTCCCTCTTGTTTAGAATTAGGGAAGACTTCATGCTCCTTATTAAAAGGGAATAGGTCAAGTTTTCCCTTTGGACTCACTTCTTCATCGCTTGTCCCAAAGTGGGGACTTTCGGCCAAGGGTTTGGATGGAACGCTCTTAGGCTCCTCCTTGGTACTTATAGGGCCTTGAACCTGCACATAAGAAGATAAAATACTAGGTAAAATGCTAGTATTTAGGTTAGTGCGTAATGAGATTCCTTCATGGACTAGATCCACAAGCACATGTTTTTTTCCCTTAACTACTTTACTACCCGCGGTTTATCTTTCCCTTGCCTTCTTTTCTTTACGTTCTTCTTGTATTTCACCACTAATTTTCTCTCCATATTGAGGCTTGACCTCATTCTCTATGGATTCTATCACCATCTCTTCTCTTAGTTGAATGGAGTGGTTTACGTTTAATGGATCTTGGGGAGGAGGCATTGGATTTGATTGGTGATGGACTTAGATTTGTGGCATGGAATTTTGTGGAGTGTGGGGTCTTTGGTTTTGACGGATTTGGAATTGTGGAGGTTTTGTTGGACATAGTATACCACATAGTCTATCAACCCCCACTTTCATTCCATCCACACCACCCTTTAAGGATGTAATTTCACTCCTCACAGCATCGATATCACCTTTTTTGTCTCTCCTCATAGCATCCATATCACCTTTCAACTCTCGGTTTAAGGCATCAAAGTGATCCTTCAAGGCCCCTACAATAATATTTCCCAAAGGTTGTGATGAAGAACCCTCGATTTCTATGGTCAAATGTACCTAAAAAGAACAAAAAACTGCAAAGGCAAAAACCTACAAAACAAACAAACAAGTCAGTTCAAAAAAGGCCTCACCACTCTTACACTCGTTTCTTACCTGGAACTACTCGGCAAGTGAATGAGTGGTGAATATGCTTTGGTCCAGAATCAATTTTTGTTTGATATGACTCAAATAAAATGATGTATGAACTTGAATCAACAAACCACTACAAATTTGAAAATGAGAAAAACACACAAAAATTCGAAGACGCGAAACAAACGGACTCTAATCGAATTACCAAACTAGTAGGTAGCTACTAGCTTGCTAATTAGTGATATAACAAACAAAATTGAAACTAGAAACAACAATTAGAAACTAAAAAATCTAAATAAGAACTTAATTTGGCTGTTGAACTATGATGATATGGCATTCAATGATTGGATGTTGAGTTTTCAAAAATTTTCACCCAAAATTTTCAAGCCTCGGCCTAGAACACCCTTGGAGAAGAATAATTTTAATTTGGGAGGGAAAAATTGAAGGTTTGGAGCCCTTTTGGAGCTTCAAATGAATTCAAAATGGATTGATCCCCCCCCCCCCCCTTGTACTTTCAATTGTACTTGATTATTCCCTTTGTCTCTTCTTTCTTTTGGATGATAATGAATATGCCAAAGAATATTCTTTCACAAACACCAAGTACACTCTCTTTCTTCTTATTTTTTTTGTATCAAACACACTCTTTTAATATTCTTCCTTACCAAGACTTGATGAACATGGAAGAACAAGATGAATATTTAAGAGTTGACCAAAGTTTCACCCCTAACCAAATGAACTCCAAATCTAGATTTTTTTGTTGATATAGGTTCCTTAGGCCAAGGTGAACTCAAATATATTAAAATTAACCACCAAACTGATCCACATCACAAGCCCAATTTCAAATCTAGCTTAAAAGCTTAAAAAAACACCATATCCATGGAGGTTCTTAGCTCAAACTCAACCAAATCTTGTTTCATGTGTAGATCTAGACTCCCTAGGTGTTAGAGAACAAGAAGCTAACACAAGAAACTTCAAAAACAAAGTAAAATCGTGTAGATCTAAGTTTTTAGGTTCGGATCTACAACACAACACAAGACAACACAAAATCTTTTTGAGATTTTCGGATTTTTGACTCTTTTTTGTGATATTTTCTTAATAAGGACACTAAAACCAAGATTTAGGGATGTTGGAACAATCCTAAACAAGGATTTAATACGAAATGATAGCCTAAAGGAAGGGTAAAACACAGAATTGACAATAGAAGCTAAAAATCAGCAAGCACACAAAGAGAAAACAACACTTAGAAAGGAGATGAAGGAGAAGAATTGCATGAATGTAAAGGTAGTAGAGTGAACCTTATTTCTACTAGATAATTAATAAAAGGAGATGTATTAAATCTTCAATCACATCTCACAAATAAAAGTTCAAACCACTCTCTTAGGTGATCCAAAGGACTCACACTTCCTCAATCATACCTTTCTTGTCAAATAACCCAATACAAGTAAAAACCAATTTCAATTGCATTCAAGGTTCGAATTTTAGTTTTCCTCTCTTAAGGAGAAGGACAAAACTATAATATAACACTAAGGCTACACTAACAGTAATACTCTTTTTCAATTCATTAAAGTCTAATGAAAAGAGAAGTAAAATTATCTATTTATACTATTACATAATAAAAGACTTAATTGCCCTTAATGAAACTCCCAAAAGAGGCGCCTCTTGAGTGTAGCTTTAGAGTGCAAAATTTCTTCAATGCCCTTCACTTAAGGCGCCTATGGAGTGTATAAGTGCTACTTCTTTCTTCTCTTGAACAAGACTTCAAAATGCTCTAAAAGGCCTTTAATCACCTTTCAATTCCGAAGCTTGAACCTTTGATTATGCCTTGTACTCTTTTGTGGTATTTATGCTTGTATCAGCATACCAATAGATACATGTTATTTCAACCAAGATACATATTGTACTATCTTGTATATGGTTAACTGAGTATGCATTTAAATTTATATAGTGTTTTCTAAATATTATTGAAATAAGCAAACAGATACATGTTTGTGAAGTTAATTATACATATTGTTTTATCTTGTATCTTTGGTACTATGTTCTTACATTTTTGTATATCTTGTATGTGAACATAGTACATAGTATACATAAGAAAAGAAAATCAAATTCAAAATATTTAGTAAGCAAATAAGAAACTGAATAAAGAAAGAAGAAACACTATTCCAGAATATTTCGTTTCCAGTTTAGGATAATATTAAAATATAAATATATAATTTTTTAAAGCATTTCACGATTGCTTAGTGCCGGATTGTCAAATAAAGTTAAAACAAAATTATTTTACAATATTCAAATTCCCCTTATTATTCTAATTGATAACCGTTGCAAAATAAATTTTTTTTATTAAGGATGTTCAAGATTTAGAGGGTGTGGGTGTTTGGATAGGATTAAAATCTGGTCAAACTAGATTTTAATCACTTTTTTATAGTGTTTTTAGGTGTTTGGTAAAATTAAAAAGAGCTTAAAAAAAGCTAAAAGTAGATTTTAAAAAAAAGCAAAAATTGAGAAGCTGGATACCACCAGTTTTTTACTTTTTAGATTAAAATTTTTTTTAGATTTGACCAAAACATTTATCTTTTTATCTCTTATATTTTCTTCTAATTCCAACAATACCTTAAACTTTGTAGCCCTTATTGATTTTTCTTTCTTTTTCTTTTTGCCGTTTTTTTTTTCATCTTCTCCCTCTAATTTTCTCTTCATCTTTCTTCTTTATTGTCAGAGAATCCATCATTACACAAGAAAACACTCAAAATATTTATCGTCAAATCAAGCTTGTGGTAAGTTCTACTCTATCCGTTCATATATAATCTTTGCATGTTATTTAAATTTTAAAAATTGATTCTTTTTAGTAGTTTGTTTCATTCCTAAAATTTTTTTGTTGTTTACAAGCTTGCAATATTACAATATAATACTATATTTATAAAAGAAAATATCTTAAAATTTTTATTTTTTAATATTTAAAAATAAAAAAATAACTTATATTTATAAATTGACCTGGCATAATCACTTTATGCTGAAAGTGTATTTAAATAGAAATTATTTTTGAGGTATTAGAATTAAAAATCATAAATAATTCACGTTATTATGTGTTAACAGCTTTAAGGATATTTAAGTCATTTTGACAGCAAAAAAGTGATTGACAACACTTGTTTACCAAGCACATCAATAGATTTTTTTCAGTTTTAGCACTTCTATCCAAACACTTGTCTACTTAATTTAAAAGAACTTATTTTTAATCACTTAAGCTAAAAAGTATTTTTTTTAATCCTATCCAAACGGGCTCTTAATATATAGAAGACTATATATCAAAAGATATATGGAAGAATTCATTTGAATCTACTACCCAATGATGTGATTATGGAAAGAATTTTGTTTAAAAAGATGAAATAACAAACTAATTACCTTTATCATGAGATATTATTGCATTTTTACCATAATTAGTTTGGTTAATTGCTACATTAATGCTAGAATAGTCATTACTGTTGGATTCGAAATCGAGAGGGCGTCATGCGGAAGTTTAGAGTTTGCGAACCAAGACAGTGATAATTCAGATGACAAACAAAAACGTAATACTAAAAACATATTATTGATATGATTGGTCAAACGACCTATATATTAAAAACTAATATTGAAAAACATAAAACCTATTGAGAGAAAATCTTCCCCTAAATAAAACTCTTAAATGACTACATTGTGGATGTTACTGTGTTATGGTATGAGAAGGGAGTCTTCTATTTATAGATGTCCAAAATCTTTCATCCAAGAAAGAGGTTTGCCAAATTTGAAAAAGTTTTATATTTTTCTTTCAAGAAAAGTAAAAGTAATTATGGTATTACTTTTATTTCCTTCTAAGAAAAGTAAAACTTAAATTTTTTAAGAAAATCAGGGCAAAAAACCTATCAAATCTTTCCTTTTTGGCTTGATTTTCTTGACTTGATCCGCCTTTTTAACATGCATAAACTTTGTTCTTCACAAAATCTTCATTACTGCTGCTTGTTATGGTTAAAAATAAGATTTAAAATATTATTGGTTAAAAATTTGTTTAAAAAATATCTTATTTTTACTTTTAAAGATGCAGTAGCGGGAATGTTGAAAATATGCTCTAAACTCCTTCTCCATATATAGCTAGACAAAGATCTTCATTATCATCAAATTGATTGTAACTTTAATCTTAGCATGTCTTTAATATGAACTATCGGACCATTGAACCATAGGCTCTGATATCACTTGTTGGATTCAAAATCGAGAGAAAGTCATGCGGAAGCTTAGAGTTTGCAATCCAAGACAGTGATAATTCAGTTAACAAATAAAAACATAATACTAAAAACATATAATTGATATGGTTGGTCAAACAACCTACATATTAAAAACTAATATTGATAAACATAAAACCTATTAAGAGAAAATCATCCCCTAAACAAAACTCTTAAACGACTACATTGTGGATGTTATTGTATTATGGTATGAGAAGGGGGTCTTCTATTTATAGATGCCCAAACTCTTTCCTCCAAGAAAGAGGTTTGTCAAATATGAAAATGTTTTATAATTTCCTTTCAGGAAAAGTAAAAGTAATTAAGGTATTACTTTTATTTTCCTTTTAAGAAAAGTAAAACTTAAATTTGGTAAGAAAATCAAGGCAAAAATTCTAACATTACATCCCTTAAAATATGACAGTTAGTTTAATTATTACATGTATCTGTAGGAGGTATCTAACATAAGTTATATGTATCTGCAACGGCTAAATGTTAGAATTTTTTGAAATTTTAAAAATAGTTAAATTTTTTGGTAAATACTAGTATACATTTCGTTAGATATATAATTTTTGCTAAAAATATTGATGTTTTTACTCATTTCAATCATAATTCTTTCTCTTTCTCTATTTTGAATTGATAAAAAATCAATTGTGCATATAACTTTGAGATTTTTGTATTAGCAAAAACATTAGTTCTTTTTTACTCTGTTTGTTTTTTCATCTATCGATTTTTTTATAGTTAATGCTTTATTCATGGCCTTAAGTTACTAAGTCAAATGTTGTTAAATTTATTTGTAAAAGATAAAGGTGAACGTTTGCATTTATAAATAAAGCTAAATAAAAAATAGCTAATAAAGATTTTTGGGCGTTCATCTCTGCATGTCAGCTCGGATAATATTTTCAATGGCTTTACTGTTTTGTGCATTCTTTTGGTGTTTTCCCGTTAAACTCATTCCATTGATAGAGATTTACTACTAATATTTAATTGTAGGGATAGAGTAGTGAATTAGAAAGGTTTCACATTCTTCTACTTTTTGTTGTTTAAATGTTTTTGATCAATTCCCATATGCAAAAACTTACTATAGATAATACTATACCTCGTGGCACGTGGGGCAGTAGGTGCAGACGGTAAATTGTACTTTCTTTAGGTCTTTTGAATTCTGATCAGCATGATTGAGTTTATGATTGGTAATCACCTCATTTTTTCTGTTAGCTAATACCAAATTAAACATATTACTCAATCCGTTCCTAAATACTTGTCATTCTTACCAGATATATATATTTCATAATACTTGTCACTTTAGAAAATCAAGACATAATTGAGTATATAACCTTATTTTACCCTTAACATACTTTCCATTAATTGAAGAGAGGTTACACTTTTTATTACACAAAGAGAGATGATTAAAATATAAAGTTACTTAAGAGGCATGTAAATAAAAATGTGATATGTATTTAAGAACGGCGGGAGTATCTATTTAGTAATTTAAAACATAATCAACTATTGATAGGGACATTAAAGAATTAGATGATATTCTAATGTAATTTATCATGATTAAGTGATTTAGTGAAGTAAAATATATGTTAATTAAGTATGTCTAAGTAAAATGAGGTCCACATGCAAACACATGGCATGCATGTATTGACTTGGTATAAACATCGAATATGGATAAGTTTTTCCACTTTAAGAGCAGTTGCAAGGTCATTTCTTGGAGGTAGTATAAGATCCTAGTTTTCTTACTATGTTTAAATAGGAGCGGATAGACGCCCACCGATGGAACTTGCTTTGCTCTCGCTTGGCTTGTTCCCCCTGTTTGCTTCAAACCAGAGTGAACTTTAAGAAAGATCCTTCATTTCTTTTTTTTTTTGGTTTCCCATCCTGAAGGGTTTTGGGGGTGGGTTGCTCCTCAGCTCAGGGAACTATTCACAGAATCACAGAAACAACAAGGACTAGGAGATAAATACGGTAAGTAGCGCAGGAGTACAAAAAATAAAGACACAAGAACTTTTACGTGAAAACTCCTTGCTCAAGGGAGAAAAACCACGACCAACCTCCAAGATTTCAAGCTCCACTATATTCAAGCAACTCTTGAATACAAACTCCAAGGATTAGCCTAATCCTTTAGTTTCCTAGAAATAACTCTATTAAAAGGAAACCAAGCAGTAACTCTGTTGCTTCTTACCCCAGCTAACTCTAGCTGACAACACCTCGAGCTAACTCTAAGTGGACTCCTAAAGCAAACTCAAACTTGGACAATCACCTAACTCTAGATGATTACAAAGAGATGGTGCACCACATCTACTGACAATCATAAGCAATATAGGCAAATATTTAAGTACAAAATTACAAGGACTCGACAATAACAAGGAAGTAAAGATCAGCTCGATGAGCATCTTGTTTTAGAAGATGAACAATATATATTTAGACATAAGAAAACTCTAGAAGAAATCTTATTGGTTAAGGAAACAGGTGGCAGCAACTTTTCACCAACTTTTGTACTATGTGCCAATTGTAAAGTTGACTGTGACAGCGACCAGTGAGCCCAAAATGTTCCATATTGCATAGAGGACTTCATCATTACAATAATGGATTCAAGGAACAAATCTCAAACTATGAATTTGTCATTCATCAAAATTAAGGACTTAACGCATCCGATGTCCAAAACCCGTATTATAGTCTGACTAATTTGGATTCGT
Source organism: Capsicum annuum (assembly GCF_002878395.1). Classification (NCBI taxonomy): domain Eukaryota; kingdom Viridiplantae; phylum Streptophyta; class Magnoliopsida; order Solanales; family Solanaceae; genus Capsicum; species Capsicum annuum. The sequence goes on from NC_061121.1 coordinate 84,836,847, forward strand.
ATTGGGTAGGGCCCCATTTGGGAAGTACCGCTCCCTACCAAGGATTTTTCCATAACCAAGGCTCAAACCCAAGACCTTTGGTTAAGAGAGGAGAAAACCTATCTTATGATATAACACACAATATATAACATATATTATCATATGAAGAAGAGTAGATAGAAGCCTACCTTAATGTCGAACCGCAAATCTCTAAATCATTCCCCAAATGCTATTACTCATTTCACAATCTCAAAATCCCATAATTCTATTAAAATCATAATCTACTCATCAATATGAGAATAACGATACCCATATTGCACCATTATGCATTGGGTCTGAAAATGACTCTAGAAAGCCCAAGTAGGTCTTACTTATGGAAATCACATTTTCGAGGTCAATCCAATGCTCATACATAAACAAGGAATCATAATCCTCAAGAAATTGGTGAAAACCAAGCTAATTTGGGGCTAAAATCAAGCCCTCAAGCTATTTAGAGTTTTGGGTCAATAACCAAGAACTTCACCAAGAAAGAGATGAAAACTTACCTTAAATACAAGGATATTCATGTTAATAGATGTTAATAAATCTTCCAAGTCATACACAAGTCTCAATTTTGAGTTATCATACTCATTAGGGCTTTTGCATTCAAGATAGTTGGTGGAAATGAGAAATTTTGCGACCTAGGGGCCCTATTTATAGCCCCAGCAGGTATTCAGGTGTTTCTATAGCACACCTAAGGGTTGAAATCACACACAAAATGCAGGACTAGGTATTGCAATCTCAAAACCTCTTGGTTCAATCATGCCATTCTCTCCGGCACTAGTATCAGCTGAAACTTAAAAAATTTCCAAGTTTTCATTAAGGCCTCAGGATTCATTCAAAATCCTATTTATGCAAATGAACTATGTAGCCACACTAAATTCAATGTTCTGGATACTATGGAAAATTCTAATTTTATATCAAAGGTCATTTCGGCCAAATGTGGGTCCCAGACCTAATTTTCTAAACTATTAGGTCAAAATGAGCTCAAGTGTATCCAGACCCAAACGAAAGGTTACCTAGCCTAAAATCGATATTCCAAAGCTGCTGGTGCATGAAAAATTTGCATCCGAGATCATTTATTGTAGTTTTTTCTCAGTGGCCATTTCGATCCAACGAAGACTTCTAAATAGGAAATTAGCTCTAAAAAATAAACAAACTGGTTGGTAATCAAGCTGTCATCCCAGCAAGTCATAAATGACATAGGGTAACTATGAAAGCTCCAGTGTTATAAATAACTAAAAATAAGATAAATGACCTGGAGGGTCATTATAAGTGGAGACACTGCCCAGTAGAGGAGGCTTCTTGGGATATCGAGAGCAAGAAGAGGATCCATTATCTTCACTTTTTTGAGGATTCAAGTACATCCTAACCCTTTACTTTTGTGGATGTAATACTTTACTTTTGTGGTTGAAAGTTCTTTTACAACTTGATATTGTAATGAATCTCCAGGTTATTTTTTGTATATCTACTCATTTTTGCCATTTAAACCTTTATCATAGTCGACTTGCTAGATCTGACAGTTTAGTTATTGGATAGTTCATTTGGATTTTAGAGCCTATTCACTCTTTTGAAGTCTTCGTTGGTTAAAATTGGCTATCAGGCAAAATATTTAGTCAATCAACCTTGTACTTCAATTCTGATAGTCCCAACAGCTTTGAAATATCTATTGTAGGCTAGGTTAACCTTTGGTTTGGGTCCCAAGGATTTAGGACTCATTTCGTTCTATTGATCAAAATGTAAGTGAAATGGCATTAGGTAGGGTACCCGCTTTTCATTAAAACATCCTTGGAAGGAAATTTTGACTGTGGAATTGATTTCAAAATATTGAATTTGATAGGTTAGGGGTAGGTGGAGACTTGGAAATTTCCAAGTATCTAGTTGGTGCATCCGCTTAAGTACCCTTGGGTTGCCTAAGTGGAGGGTCTCTTAAATGGCTAGAAGGTCACTTAGGCAACCAGGCTGGCTCAGCTGAAGGTCTCTTAAGAGAAGCCCTCACCGCTTAAGCGATGGCCACTTAAGCGGCAATAGAACTACTTAAGTAGTAGGTGTACATATAGGATATGTCCCTAAAGTGGCACTTGGATGCAAAAGTGGTGGCCACTTAAGTGGCCTAGTGTTTTCTTAAGCGATACCTGGGAATACTTTGAATGCCCCAATTTCCCAAATTCTTTCACATTATCACACAAGTTCAAGAGTCAAAAACCCCTAACATGTGGAAACTTGGAAGAGACATTATTAGATGATTAGGGGGTGTTCACAAGTTTAGATTACTCATTTCTTCTCCATGTTCTTGGTAAGTTTCCATTAATTCCACGGTTAATTTCTCATAGTTTCCCCAAAATCCCTAGAATTTTGGTAGGCTGATTGTGGCACCATTTGAGCTCAAAATTTACTCATTATTGAGGGTAAATGTTCCTAGAGCATAGAGGGACGTGTTGTTAGTTTTGAAGGTGGTGATACAACAAGCAGGACCCACATAGTATTTTTGTATAAATTTGGACTGAAGCACAAAAGTGCAACATAGGTATTGTTGTTCTCGTTTTGACGAGTAGATTATGATTTTTATAGCGTGATATCTTATGAAAGCTTCTTAAAAGGAGAAATCTATGGGTTAGCAGATTTCTTTAGGTTGTTCTTCGGCGTCAAGTTAGGGTAGGTTTACCTTCTTCATAGATTGAGCTAATTCGTAGTATATTTATGATATTATACTTGATATGAGATAAAAATTAGGTTTTGGCGGTATGATTGGTATAATTAGTGTTATTTGTACTATTTAGACTATTTTGGAACCATAAATTAGGTGTAATTGACAGAGTAACTCATGTTTAGGGTATGTTATGGCATGGGTGAATTCTCAATTATGGATTGATACTTGGTAAATTTATGAAATTTTGGTTATTTACTTTTTTCATTGCACGCGCGCATTGGGTTATTTACTTTTTTCGCACTTACTAGCTTATGGGGGCCAGTCTTGTAGTATCATTTATGTTTCCTTTTACATTATATCTATTCCAGATATTTATTTACCGTATTGGAGTGCTATTCTAGGTCTTCCCTTTTACCTTGACTTAACTTATTTATCTTGCATATTATTTTTCTTATATTATGATTTAGCTCAGTCGATCGATGATGCCTACTGATTACCCGTGGCTTTGGTACTCATGCTATACTTCTGTACCTTTTTGGTGAAATCCAAGTACTAATGGCCATCATGATATTTCAATCGTATTGTTTAGAGTTTCAGAGGTAGGGTGAGCTCTTGGATTCGGAGTTTCCCTTTTCTCCTCATCTACTTTTATTTAGTTTTTAATTGTTCGAGACTAGTGTATATTGAATATTAGTACTTATGCTCCTTTTTGCTAGTGGATCTTCTACCAACACTACCAGGTCGTGGGATGTTATTTCTATTCATCTATCAGTCAGACTATTATTATTACATGAATTATTGTTGTAAGTCTTTACTGGCAAACTTCCAGATTTTATGCTTATTTCTACCAAGATTAGCCCATTGCATCTATCTCTAAGCGACGATTTGGCTTACCTACCGGTGGGATAAAGTAGGTGACATCATGAATCGTAAATCGGGTCATGAAACAATAACTCCGTAAGAATTAACCAACCCTTAAGACAATAAAAGCAACTAATCCATTAATAATTCGAAAATAAAATCAAGGTCTAAAACAACTAAGGGAATTATGAAACATACTTTTAAATAAAATAACCATCCTTAGGACCCAAAAGTTGATGCACCAAAACTCCTAAAGAATAACGAAAAGGGAATGCAACCCCAAAAACTAAAAGGAAAAACATATTTCCAAGATAAAGGACTAAATCCAAGAGTGACTCATGGTAGCCCAAAATATACTACTCACCCTTGAATCTAGAGTCCGGCGCTACAATTACAAGTGAGGTCTCGCAAGAGCCACTGGAGTATGCATTATACTAAACATAAGTAAGACCAAGTGTAGATTAGCACACAAGAAAATAACCATGTACTGGTAGGCTCATTTGGCTAACCTAAGATGAAAATATGAACACTCAACCAAAACATAGTACAACAAGTTGATATATGTTTTTCCCAAACTACACCTTAAAGATACACATAATATTTAATTTGCTTACAATTCCTAGAAACAAGTCAAAGACATCTACAAACATAAGAATTAGTCAAGTCAAGACAAGTTAAGTAAATACCACAACATATAAGTTTAACACCCGATTCACTAATGGAACTTTCAAACTCGCTTATACCTTGCACATACATGCTAAGAGTATCATGTCATCCTCTAGTCATGAAAAGCAAGGAATAAGTTCTGTCCACATACCTAATCCTAGGCACAAGTGACTACCAAACTTATTCCACCAATAAACCATGAGAATGTCCAATTACCAAAACATTCCACAGACAACTATAAAAATGATAAAATCGTATAAAACAAGACACCAACTAACACTTGCAATATCAATGAGTTTTACATATACGTTTATTTGAAAAGTGATCACACACAAATCAGCATGAAATAACAAGAAATACTAAATAATTGTTAACATACACATATAGCATAAATTGGATTAGACTATGTAACCATCACCTACCTTAATTCAAACTTGCACAATCTAACTAAACTAAAGCCCTATGAAATTTCTGCTTGATTTTGGTCTAGAAATGCATACAAAATGTATAATCAATGTAATGACCCACCATGTTAGGAATTATAACACAATCCTAACCCCTAAGGCCAAGTCCAAGATCATTCCCTTCCTATTCCAGGGCTCTTCTACCATAATCCACTAAAACTACCAATTGTGTGGATCAGTTAGTGAATTAACAAAATGCAAGGGTAATTTAACAATCATTAACTAAACCTTAATGATTTTTGCACCCACATTACTTCCTTGCACCTAAGAACTAACGAAAACCAACCCTTAATATTTTCCAAAATGCATAAACTAATAATTATAAGACAAGATTATCGATTTACTTGTTAATGGGGATGAATTCCTTAACATAAAAGAACAATAGATAACTGATGATTTTTTCCAAAAACTGCCTCTCTCTTTTCCAAATATGTATTCTAGAAAAATAAACCATTTCTGGAGATTTTTGGGATAAAACAACAATTAACGTTACTATAGTGACACATGCCACTATAGCGGCCTTTGAACACATTGATCGGTCGCTATAGAGGGATTTTATCTACTTTTTGATATGTTATGCTGATATGCATGTCACTATAGCGTTGTCGATAGGACAAAATGTCTAGATTTCCCCAAAAATTCTCATTTTTTCAACAAAACCTTAAATCAAGGACATCCGAATAATACTCTTTATGCTAAGATCAGTTTTGGGAGTTCTACTTACTCAAATTCAAATGCCATAGAATCCCACGAGTTGCTTATCATCTTAGCTAACTAAAAATTAAGTCAAACACTACCACACTTATCAAATTCATTCTCAGATTTCCTTAGACCACACCTTATTAAGATTACATCCAAAACTATCCTAGCTTGAAAATTATAACTTTAAATCTGGAAAGAATCTTAGCCTAAATTTTTAAATAAGAGACTTATATGTACGACAAAAAGAGTCATTAAAACCTATACCAATTTACCCATGATTCATTCTTGAATGAGCAAATAAAAAAATTAGGGTGAAATAAGAAAGAAAAAAGTTACTACATCCTCAAACAGGTGAAGGTACTTGTCCTGCATGTCTTTCTCGGTTTCTCAAGTTGCTTCTTCAATTAAATAATTCTTCCATTGAGCCATGATTGAATGAACTTCACTCATCCTCGACCTTTGAATATTCCAATCTAGGATCACCACTAGTTCCTCTTCATAAGTCAATTCTTTATCAGGTATAATCGAGTCACATTTGATGATGTAATCTCCTTATTCATGTACCTTTTAAGCATGGAAACTTAAAATATTGTATGGAATCTCGACAACCCCGATGCAATACTAATTTGCATGCAACTGGACCTACATCCTCAAAAATATAAAAAGGACCAATATACCAAGGGATGACCTTGCCTTTCTTACAAAACCCCATAACTTCCTTCATAGGAGACACCTTGAGCAACACGTGTTCACCAACCTTGAAAACAATGTCTCTTACCTTATGATTTACATATTGATTTTGTCTACTTTGATCAGCTAACAACTTGGTTAGAATAACCCTTACTTTTTTTTGGGTCTCTTATATCAAGTATGTGTCAAATGGTTTAACATCTCTAGTCTCAAATCACCCAATAGGTGATCACTACCTTCTTTCATAGAGTGCTTCAAATGGTGTCATACCGATGTTGGAGTGTTAATTATTATTGTATGAAAACTCACACAATGGTAGAAATTAGACCCAATGACCACCAAAGTCAATAATATAAGCCGTCAATATATGCCTAGCACATAAATTTTCCTCTTCGACCGCCCCACAGTTTTAAGATAGAATGTTGTGCTAAAGATGAGCTTAGTACCCAAGTCCTCGTGTAACTTGCCCCAAAATTTAGAAGTAGAATTTTTATCCCAATTATAAATGATGGTAAGTGGCACCCTATGAAGCCTCACTATCTTATTGATATAGAGTTTAGCTAGTTGCTTGAAGCTATAGTCTACCCAAATTGGCAAGAAGTGACCTGATCGATCCACTATAATCCAAATGGAATTATAAATTCCAAAGGTCTCAGGAAGACCCATCACGAAGTCTATAGCAATATTCTCCTATTTCTATACAGATATAGGTATTTCTTGAAGTAATATTGTATGCCTTTGATGTTCATACTTCAATGTTGACAATTGACACTTGGACACTTACTCTATTGTGTCTTTCTTCATCTTAGGCCACCAATAAGGCTGCCTCAAGTCATAGTAAATTTTTGTTACTCTTGGATGAATGGAATAATGTGAACCATTAGCTTCAGAGAGTACATCGTGAATTAAATCACTCACTCATGGAAGACATATCCTTTCCTTAAACCATAAAACCTCACCTACGTAAAGAGTAGCGTCTTCCACCTCTTCATGAACTATTTTATTTGTTAGTGTATTCAACGGCTTATCCTTAAACTGCTTAGCCTTTATCTGGTCTAGAAATTCTGACTTTACCTCAGTACTAGTCAATACTCCACCCTGCTTTAAAAGCCAAACTGCATACCCTTAGATACAAGAATTTGAAATTCTTTAGCTATAGTTTGCCTGGAAACCATCAAAAAGGACAAACTAGCCATACTCACTACCTTTTGAGTCAATGCATCTACCACCACATTGGACTTTTCTGGTTGACACTAAATAGTTGCATCATAATCCTTTAACAATTCCATCTATTTCCACTACCTTAGATTTAAATATTTTTGAGTAAATATATTTTGTAGGCTACGGTGGTCTATGAAGACCTCACACTTGACACCATAAGGATAGTGCCTCTAAATCATTACTGCAAACACTACCGTTTCTAGCTCTAAATTATGAGTTGGTTAGTTCTTTTTATGAGGTTTCAACTTCCTCAAATCATGGGCAATAATATTCCTATCTTGCATAACACAACACCCAAGCCTAAAAGTAAAGAATCACAAAACACTATAAATTCATTACTTTCAACTGACAGAAAATAGATAGGCATTGTAGTCAAAAGTGTCTTGAACCTTTAGAAGCTCTTCTCCCAATGGTCTGACCAAACAAGTATCACTTTCTTTTGAATTAACCTTTTCAAGTATGTTGCAATGGATAGAAAATTCTTAACAAACATGCGGTAATAACTGGAAAGACCTACAAAGCTCCTTACCTTAGTCACTAAAATAGGCTGGACCCAACTTTTAACTATATCAATCTTGTAGGGATCCACGATCGCCTCTTTTTCTAAAATAATGTGCCCCAAGAAAGAAATTGAAGATAAAAAAAACTCACCCTTCAAACATATAACTGCTTCTCCTTTAGAATACCCAATGCTATGGAAAGATGACTTGCATACTCCTCTATACTCTTGGAGTAAACTAGAATTTCATCAATAAATACAATAAGAAAAAAAATTGATATATGACTCAAAGATACCATTCATCAAGATCATAAGGGATTTTGGCACATTGGTTAACCCAAAGAACATCACCAAAATCTTTTAATGTCCATTTTGAGCTTGAAATATTCTATTTTACATATCCTCTGGCTTAATTTTCAGCAGATGATAATCCGACCACAAATAAATTTTTGAAAATACCATTACACCCTATAGCTAGTCAAATAGATTATCAATGTGGGGTAAAGGATATTTTTTTCTAATGGTAACCTTATTCATTTGTCTACAATCAATACACATCCTTATTCTTCCATCTTTCTTCTTATCAAACAGGATTGGATCACCCTAAAGTGAAGCAGTTGGATGAATAAATCCCTTGTTAAGTAGTTTTTATAATTGATTTTTGAGTTCTCACAACTCTACAAGAGCCGTTCGATACGAAAAAATAAAAATAGGGTGAGTGCCCATCTCTAACTCAATGTAGAAAGGAATGTCTCTATTTGGAGGTATAATCATTAAGTCTAAAGAAAACACTTCATAAAATTTGGAAACTACCAAAACTAACTCAATTGAAGGGGACTTCACATTCACACCCCAAAAGTGATCTAGAAATGTTGAAAACCCCTTCCCCACTAACTTTCTACCCTAAATAAATGATATAATTTTTAGTAATTTTTTCATATACACTCCATCCACTCTAGTTCATCCTTCCCAGGCATAGATAGAGTCATTGTCTTAGCATTTCAATTTTTTATGGCATGATAGAGAGATAACTATTTCAGACCTAAGATTATATCAAAGTCCAATATATACATAATAATCAAATCTAGCCACATCTAAAAACCTACCAACAATATAAAACAAGAATGATAAACATAGGTTACTAGAATAGACTCACCAACTGGGGTAGACGCATAAGCCGGATAGTAAGGTATATCACAAACCAATTTCAGACCAACAGAAAAACTTGATCGATATATGAGAATATGAAGACCCTAGATCAAATAAAATAAAATCCACTCAGTCACAAACTAAAATGGTACCTATAATAATCGCATTAGAAGCCTCAATATCAGATTTTTTGGTAAGAAATAATTATGAGATTAGTCATCAATCTAAGCTAACTCCCTTTCGGGATATTGATATGTCATGATTTTATGGAACTTTTAATGCTTAGAATCAGAAAATATGCAAGTACTTAGGTCCATTTTGATAGATATAATGTGTTTTTATGTTTGTTTTGTAGGAATCTAGATTTTTGAAGCTTAAGAGAAGAACAAAAGTTGAAGTTTATAGAAGGCACTACTTACGATACCATCAATGGGTCATAAGTGCCACTTATGACCGTCGTAAGTGGCCTCATAAGTACCATAAGAAAAAACCATAAGAACATAAAGTTTGAAGTTTTGTTCTAACATTGATGAAGAGATACATATGGCACATAATTTATACTTATGTCCATTATAAATAGCCACAAAAGTTTTGGAGAAATCAAGTTTTGAGAAGCTGAAGTCTGATGAATTGTCTAACACCTACGATAAGGTCACTTATAAGCCATAAGTACCACTTATTACCTATAATTTCCTTGGTAAGTGGTACGCCTAAAACATGAAGAACTTTTGTCACTTATGAGCCACTAGGGGGCCTGTAAGTACCACTTATGACCCATAAGTAGGTCCGTAAGTGACCACCGATCCAGTTTTTCTTATTCGTTTTGGTTAGGATTCTTAGGATTCTGATGTAAACTATCAATACCCTTTTGATGTTTTTATATTAGTTTATGCACTCTTTACATTCACAAATATATACTAATTCTTAGATTTGACTTTGATCCTAGAATATTTTGTTCTTGATTATTGGGTTGATTATTAATTTAAGATTTTGAGTTATGTTCTTAGATTATTGTGAAATTTATCTTACGCTTTTTTATGAATTTCATAGATTTTCTTGTAAACATAAGAGGCCAAACCACCTAATTAAGGTAGTGGGAACTCTGGTAGAATAACAAAAAAGGGGAAGTGTGAAGTCGCTCTAAATCAATGTTTATGCATGTATTATGATCTTCTTTGATTTGTCTACTTTCTTAACTACTGCAGAAGTTAAGAACTTACATGTATTCAAATCATCTTCATAAGGGAGGTTGAGATTAGGAAAAGGATATTACGATAGTAATTTGAGGCTACCAACCCTCGTCTAATCAACTTTACACCCAAAAGGATATGGTTTAATTGGGATCAAGGACGACGGTTAGTAAGGTGACATACTGAAACACATAAGGTGAAGAGAGAAATACACAAAAGTCATTCACAAGAAGATTGCTGATACATATCTTATCAAATTTTATATGTTAGCATTAAGATAGTTGGATTGATCACGATAAGTCTACAGAGTTAGGAATCCATGAGGAACACAGTTCTAGTATTCATCTCAGATTAATTTCAACTAAAGAAATCAAGACTTGTTGTCACTTTACTATTTTCATAGAAACCCCCCCCCCCCCCCAATTTACTTTTTTGTACTTTTTGGATACTTTAGCAGATTCATGAGAGATGTTCGGCCTACTCCCTGTGGGTTCGACCCCTACATCAGTTGAGTTACTATATTTGACATTGACTGTATTATAATTTAAGGAGGTGTAGTTTTGGGTGACTTCAAATTTTGGCACCATCATTGGGGTGTACGTCGATGTATGCCTGATATAGAGATTTAAGGCAATACCTTGATCCCACTTGATTCATAGCATGAAAGTACCCTATAATTTAATCATAAGATTTCAAAGCACGATCATGAAGCTCAGCATAGGGGCTTCGAGATGATCCAATCGACATGCTTTCCCCATCTTTGTATGGTGTTTAGGAAATAACTACATAAAGTTCTATGTGGTTACTAGGGAAAGAAAATGGGAGGAGGGATAATAAGGTTGCCTATCATGTAATTCTAGAGAAAAGATAGTAGTAGGAAGCACAACATCGAACAAAACTCGACAGAGGTATTAGAGATAGAGCTCAAATGCCTCTAGATTTTTAGTATTTTCTAGCCTATAATTACAGGGGATAATTTGGGGTATGTTGATCTTATCAAGACAAGAGCCATCATTCTGCTTGAATTTCCCCAAGGGGTAAATATCGATATTACAAGTGCTATAATTCAGATACTCAACCTTGAGGGTGTGTTTGCGGGTTTTCCAACTTGTGATACAAACATGAACATCATGAATATAATGGGGATCTGCACTTCATATAATTTACTTAGGGTGAGAGAAGAATCTTTGAGACTCAAGTTCTTCCTATTCTCTCTATCTGGTGAAGCAATATTATAGCTAGGGAAATTACCATGTGGGTCCATCACTAATTAGAATGACTAGAAAAATAGTTCTTGGACTGATTCTTCTCGCCTTTTAAGATTCTGCAGTTGAAGGATGAGATTTATAATTTCAAGTAATTACAGTTTACACCACTATATAAGGAATGGCTGAGGTTCAAGAAAAAGTTGATGATGATTCCCAATCATATAATCTTAGGGATAAATTTTCTTGAGATATTCTATCGTGCCCTACATATCAATTCCAAAACTATTATGAATACTATTAATGGTGGAGCATTTATAAGCCTATGTTAGGAGGTAGCTTCAGAAATCTTAGATCAGGTCTTTATCACTTAGGGTGGCATACTCAGGAGGCAGGAAGAGGTGCTGGCACTTATGATATTGGGGCTTCCAGTGAGTAGAAGATCATAGATGATATAGTCGCATAAGAATTTGCACAGCTTAGAATGGAGATTGGGTTGCTGACTAAGCAATTTGGAAATATGAATTTTGAAAAGGTGAATACATTGGGCTTGCAAGGTAAAACTCCTAGGTCATATGATTTTGACGTTGATGAAGAGGTTAAGTATTTGGATAGAGAGTTAGCAAGTTTTTAAGCTAAAGGCCAATGGTTTACTCAAGACACTTAGAACTTGAGGCAAAGGAATCAATGTTGGAACTATTATGGGGATAGATATAGGGATCGGAGTAGAGAGAGATGGTGACTAAAGGAACAAGGATGATTATAAGGAGAAAGATGGTATATATGTTCCCTTCCGTGATACTAAGTCAAGGATGGAGGCATTTCTTACTAAGATGGTTAAGGGTTTAGAGAATCAAGACATTTGTCTTAAAGAGATTAAGGAAGACATTTTAGGTTTTATACAGAAGGTGGAATTGAATGCTAATATGATCAAGAAACTAGAATAGCAATTTGGTTTGATGTCAGCTACTTTGAATCAACGATAGCTAGGTGTCCTTCCGAGTAATACTATGTAGAATAAGAAGAATGACAGTCATTATTTTGCCATCACCACTCAAAGTGGTAACGCTACTATTGATCCTCATATGTTTATAGTTGATGAGGTTTGGGATGATGTTATTGATGTTGATGATGCACCCAAAGCGGAACCTAAAAAGTTGGTGACTAGTGATGAGTTATCACAAAAATTGTTGGGTGTTGATAAAAGAGTTGATAAGGATAAAGGTAAGGATAAGGAAGTAGAGCTTGTAGTGAAGACCACTCCATAAACTCACCCATCTTTTTCTCAGAGATTAAATAAGAAACACGAGGAAAAAAAGTATTAGAATTTTATGCCAATGTTGAAGGAATTATCTGTTACAATTTCTTTTATGGAAGCATTAGAGCAGATACCAGTCTATGAAAGGCTCATGAAGGATTTGGTTACTATAAAGAGGACGGTAAATTTGGAAATCGCTGATAATATGCACCATTATGGTTCAATTGCATCTCTATCTTTAGTAGAAAAGAAGGAGGAACCCAAAGCCTTTACTATTCCATGGACTATTATGTCATTTAACTTCTCTCAAGATTTATATAATTTAAGAGCTAGTATCAATCTGATATTGTCGGTGGTATACAAGTAGTTTGGGTTTGGGGAATCAAAATCGACATTTATAAGGTTATTTATGGTCGTCTGCAGTATGAAGGAATCAGTTAGTATACTATGTGAAATATTGGTGAAGGTGTCGTCCTTTATATTTCAAGCTGATTTTATGATCCTTCATAGTGAGGTGGACTTCAAAGTACCTATTATCTCAGGAAGTCCCTTTCTATCTATGGGTAGGGAATTAGTTGATACAGAAATGAGGCAGATAAAGTTTAGAGTCAATGACGAATAGGTGACTTTTAATGTGTGTTAGTTGATGTGGCGGCCAAAAAGTATGCAGTCGTGTCTGTGATAGACAGTATTGATGATGATGCATTGACTATACCTAAATAGTGGGAGTTATTATGAATTTTGATAGTGAAGGCATTAATGAATGTAACGATATAGTGGGAACGCTCTATGGATGAGGTTCTTATTCTTATGCTCCAAATAAGTTAGATCTTGACTTAAATAATAAAGCCACTCCACCATCTCGACCATCAATTGAGGAGCCACCAAACTTGGAATTGAAGGCCCACCCATCTCACTGTCGATATGTATTTTTGGGCAATGAAAATACCTTATCGATCATTATTATTGTTAATTTATAGGATTCATAGGTTTAGGAATTGATTTCAGTCTTACAGAGATTTAAGAGGGCCATTAAATGGGCTATTACAGATATTAGGCGGATTCCACCAGGGATTTGTACTCATAAAATTCAGCTTGAACAGGATTGTGTTCCCAGAATCGATCACTAGCATCGTTTGAACCCATCTATGAAAGAGGTGGTGAAGAAAGAGATAGTAAAGTTATTATATGCGGGAATGGTTTACCCCATTGTAGACAGCAAGTAGGTTATCCCAATTCAATTTGTATCTTAAAAGGGTGGGATCACTGTGGTTCCAAACTAAAAAAATGAGTTAGTGCCCGTGAGATCAATTACTAGATGGAGAGTGTGCATGGACTATATAAAGTTGAACACTCGGACTCAAAAGGGCCATTTTCCTATGTTGTTTATAGGTTAGATGATAGACAGACTTATAGGCAAGGGTTGGTACTTTTGTTTTTTTAGTTATTTGGGGTATAACCAGATTTTTGCTACCCTTGAATACCAAGAGAAGACTACTTTTACTTGCCCATATGGTACTTTTGAGCTCAAGAGGATGCCGTCTGGACTGTACAATACCCCTTCCACCTTTTAGCGTTGTATAATGTTGATATTTATTATATGGTGGAGGATATTATAGAGGTCATCATGGATAATTTTTCAGTTGTTAGGGACTCTTTTGAAGACTGTCTGGCCCATTTGGCCATTGCACTTTAGAGATGCGAGGAGTGCAACCTAATTTTGAATTAGGAAAAGTTCAATTTTATGGTAAAATAAGGGATTGTTCTCAAACATAAGATTCCTAAGAGGGGTATTTAGGTTAATAAGGAATAGATAGAGGTGATTGAAAAATTACCTCCTCTAATTTCAGTCAAAGGTATCAGAAGTTTCTTGAGTCGTGTTGGGTTTTATAAAAGATTCATCAAGGACTTCTCTAAAATTGTCAATCCATCATGCAATTTTTTAGAGAAGGAGGTGAAGTTCATGTTTCATGATACATATCTCAAGGCATTTGAGTGCCTTAATGAATGGTTGATCTCCATTCTTATCATTGTGTCTCCTGATTGGTCCTTACAGTTTGAGGTGATGTGCAATGCTTGTGGTGTGGACTAGGGATTTGTCTTAGGCAAACGACATGAGAAGATCCTTCGCCCTATCTACTATACCTGCAAAGCATTAAACTCCATGCAAAAAAATTACACTGTCACTAAGCAGGAGTTACTTCCAATGGTTTTTGCTTTTGAGAAATTCTTGTCCTATTTGATAGGGACCAAAGTCATAGTACATACTGATCAGGAAACATTAAGGTATCTAATGTCGAAGTAAGATGCTAAGACAAGGCTGATTCATTGGGTACTTTTGTTTTAAGAATTTGACGTTAAGGTGAAAGACCAGAAAGGCACTGAAAACTAGGTGTGAATCACTAATCATGCCTTGAGGAGGAGGAAATACTGAAATTAGAGGATGAACTTAATATAGATGATACTTTTCCAGATGAGTGGGTCTTGGTAGCATGTCAAGACTTAATCTCTTGGTTTGCAGATTTTACCAACTTCTTGGCAAGTGATTTTTTTCCCGAAATATCTATCATTCCAGCAACATAATTGGTTCATGCATGAGGTGAGGAAGTTTTTCTAGGATAAGCCTTATCTTTTTCAGAATTATGCCGATAGAGTTATTCAGAGAAGTATTCCTATGATAGAGATTATGAGAGTCCTTGAGGATTTTGATTCATCACCAGTTTGGGGACATCATGGTGGTACCCATACAGCCCACAAAATTCTACATTGTGGGTACTATTGGCCAACTATTTACAAGGATGCTTATGATTTTTCTCAAGCCTATGATCAGTGTTAGCGGCAAGGTAATATTTCACATAAACATGAACTCCCTATGACACCTATCTTGGATTTGGAGTTGCTTGATATGTGGGGAATGGATTTCATGGGACTATTTGTGAGATATTTTGGGATAAATTATATTCCAGTGGCAGTCGATTATGTTTCAAAGTGGGTGGAGGTTGTTGTGATTTCCGACAATGAGTCAAAGTGTCACCGTGTTCTTAAAAAAGGCCATCTTTTATTGATTTGGCATTCCATGTTCTATTATTTCTAATAGTGAGACTCACTTCTGTAATCTTCTGTTTAAGGAACTACTAGAAAAATATGGTGTGAAGCATAAGGTGGCAAGATCTTACAATCCATAAATGAGTGGGCAGGTTGAGGTCTCCAATCATGAGATCAAGTCCAAATTTGCAAAGACTATGAATTCCAACATGATTGGTTGGTCAAGTAAGTTGGATAATGCTCTTTGGACCTATCGGACAGATTTTAAAACCTCCATAGGTGCCTCTCCATATCAGCCTGTGTACGGAAGGAATGCCACTAGGCGTTTGAACTCGAGCACAAGGAACTATGGGTATAGAAAAATCTTAAAATATAGTGGTGCAACTAATTTTAGGATGACTAGGTGAATGAGTTGGATGAATTTTGGCTTTGCGATTATGAGAGATCAGCTTTGTAAAAGGAGAAGATGAAGCTGTATCATGACAAAAAGATCGAGAAAAGGGTGTTCAAGCCTACTGATATAGTCCCGTTGTATAATTTGAGACTTCACTTGTTTCCTGGAAAGTTGAAGTATAGATGGTATGGACCATTCATTGTGCTTAGAGTTTTCCCATATGGTGCTATTGAGTTGAAACGAGATGGTGAATCCCCGTTTAAGGTGAACGGGCAGTGTTTCAAGCACTATATGGGAAATACTAATAAAGTGAAAGTTTGAGGTGATGTAAGCCTTGTCAAAGCCTGAGTATCCAAGGCAACCAAGTCGCACCATGATGTTAAATCAGGCGCTTCATGAAAGGCAACCCATGGCCTTATTGGTGAAGTCTGAGGAACCAACATAGCCACATTGAACAATGGAGTTAAATCAAGTGTTGGGTGGAGAGAAAACCATTATTGTAGTGTTTACTTTGTTTTCATTTTTGTAGGTGTAAAGCATGAGGAAATACCTAGAACATGGTACAAAATTGGAAAATTCAAAAAATTCCAGGTAAGGGGACTTCTGACCCACTTATGAGGGTCATAAGTTCCACTTATGCAAGGTAAGTGATGCAGTAGTTGTCAGAGTTAAAATATAAGAAATTTGAGGTCTCTTAAATAATTCTTATGAACCCACTTACGGGAGGCGTAAGAACCACTTACGACCCCGTAAGTGGGGTCGTTGGAATCAGGTTCAAAGTTCAGAGGGGTAATAAATTTTTATTCCACTTATGATGGACCACTTATGAGCTGTAAGTACCAGTTGGGCCATAAGTGGCCCTGTAAGTGGACAAAAACTATTGGTCAGACCTAAATGGATTTGACCTGATATAATATACCAATGCCCTTAAAACCCCAAAACCTAATCCTTTCCCCACTTTTCTCAAATTTTGTAACTACCCTTTTAAATTCAAACCTTCGATCTCCCTATTAACTCCTTAAAAGGCTAAAATCTCCTATAATCTAATCACTTTCAAGCACAGAGCAAACAAATTAAGGGTTTCATCAATCTTGTTTAATTTCCAACTTCGATCACTTGCAACTAATGTAATATTCATGGCTCCTACTGATTATAAATTGTATTATTGCAAAGAAAATTTCGTTGGTACTTAGAATAATTTTGATTATGGAATGAGACTCATGATCTTGAGAGTAGGAGCCTAGAATGATTCAAATATGAAATTATTGCATCGTTCTTGCCTAGGGAACTTGTGATCAGGACCTATGAGAAACTAGTAGTTTAATAAGTAGATGAAAATCCATAATTCTTGTGCAAATACCTGTGAACTAAAACTTAGTATATGTTGTAGTGTACGAAATTGGACTTAAAAATGCAAAACAGACTATGTGGGGGTAAAAATTTTTAAAATAATTCAAGTACCCTCAGGAGGGTACCTATGATGGTACTTACGAGCCTCATAAGTAGAACTTACAGGACATAAGTGCCTTGTAGGTGTCATACCTGAAGCCCTGAAGTTTCAGGTCTTTTTCTAACACTTACGAGGGCACCTACGACCCCCATAAAAGACACTTATGGTTTGTAAGTAGGGTCACAAGTGCCCTACCTTGGGTGTTCTAATTTTTGTAAACTTTTTTGTTCCCTTCTTCTATTTCAACCACTAACGACTACTTTTTCAAGTACCATGGAGCCTAAGGCAACCTAGAATAAACGAGTTCAATTGAAGCTTTGAGATGAGTCCCCTAAGTGTAGTGACTTAGTGGAGAAGCACCCAGTGAACTCAGACAGACCTTTGGCTCCACGATAGACCAGGGGCCGCTCTCAAAGACAGGTTAAATCCGCAATGGATGTAGCAACTACATTGGGTATTCAGCATACCCTTCCATCCCCAGTACAGATCTAGTTGGGCACTCAGCACGTACCAGCACAGGCTGGGGCCTAGTCGATTACACTTAGAACTGTTTCTAGTCCGAGAGTGAAGAAAGACCAGACCTCACCACCACACTTTCCCTAATTTTAGGAGGGGGAGGTTACTTATAAGGATAGATTAGAGGATATGGTAGACTCATAATTAGGCTCGGGAGAGGAAGTTGAGTCTAGATTAGCAGTAGGGTCAGTAAAAGAGGAGGATACACATGGCTCCCAGTCTGAGGAGGGGTCGAAGAATGTGCCCGAGCTAGCTAGTAAGTCAGCTTTAGGCCTAGTTAACCCAAACCTGAGGAGGGTACAAACCTGGTCCCACGGGAGATCTCTTCACCATCAACACAGGAAGCTCCCCCAATTGCACAGGACACTCAAGCCTAGTACCACCATTTCTTGACTTAGGGTCTGACTCTAGACACGTTTCGATTGTGCCTATAGTTGAGTATAAACTCAAGATGGTTGTGTAGAGGGGATACAATACATCTTTGATAGGGACAACCACATGATAGAGACAGGCCAAACTAATAGGTGTACTGTAATTGAGAGGATGATAGATTTGACCGGACTGGTAGAGACATCAGATCTACAAACCTCTTTTGAGTGATATTAGTTTGTATGGATGACTCAACCTTAGGGTTCATTCACCCCGAACTTAGTCAAGGATTTTTATGCTTTCTATGTCTCCATGATTTATTTGGTTACTCGAAAGAAGGGTAAAGTAGCCGAGTATCCCTAATTGGAGCATACTCTACTCTGTGGTATTAGAGTGGACATTTTGCAACGTCCATCCATCGAGTACTATTTGTGATGGAGTATATAGCACCGGCATCTACTGTAGAGTTTGATTTTAGGATGATATTAGCATGAGATAGATATGATCTTAACTTCTGACAATAGAGATTTGATTGGGTGAGATGGATAGCTAACCTTATTTTTTATTTGGGTACTAATGCCCTGTCATGACCCAAATCAAGGTCTGGCCGTGACATATATCACAAGTCCATCGAAGACTGGAGACCAACCCCTTTTTTCCTAGCCAAATAGGATATAACACTACTAGCAATGGCTGAAATCTGAACATATAACAAGATAATAAGAGAAACAACTCAAAGACATCTAATCATGTCAACATCAATACCCAATCCACAGTAACATCCATAAGGCCTCTACAAATTCAAAAATAATCTAAGCAGATACGTTCTCCCAACCCTAACAATGACAAATATAATAACAACGATAATGTTAATATGAACTTTTTAATTCTAGTTGTATGAAAGGAAACAGATGGAATGATCAATTCTTCTGATAAATGAAAAGTCACGACTTCACCGTAAATATCTAATGAACCAAGCCGATTCACCTAACACTGCATAGGAAAAGTAGGATTTCCTTCGGACCCTGTATCGCATGGGGATACAACATCCGAAGATGGTCAGTGGTTTGAGCACTAGCATGTAACTCAGGGATAAGGATAAAGTAATGACAATTCAAAAATCCAGTTCAACTCAATGTATATGTTCACATACACGTGTGTATACAAATATACTTATATAAAATGTTGGGATAGGGAACAAGGCTTAGCATGAAACTTTAAACTTTTAGCCTAGATTGTGTAGCTAAAATGTCATATATCAGTACCCACGGGCTACGTGGGCCCCAATGCGTGTAGCTGCACGAATAACAGAACCATTATATATATATGCATGGGGGACTCGAACCTCCCAACCATATACCAAGTTGACTTAAGCACCCGATCATGTAATGTATTATGGGTAATCAAACATCCTAATCATATAATAAGGTGGACTTGAACCAACCGATCAGAAGCAAGGGGAATTGAACCCCAGGACATTTAGAACTTTGCGCCAGCAAATGCGGTTTCCAATATTGGTCCCTCGGGGCTGCCACTTTCGTGGCCAAGCTACACAACTCTCTTTTAAGCCACATTAAAACATTTATCATGCATTCCTATTCGTTGAACCATAATATATATTTAGGCAATACTGTTTGTATCATTATACCAACGACACTTGTAAGGTAACATCAACATGACATCACAATTCCATTAACTTAGAAAAACAACTCCCTTTGTTTATTAATACAAGTTGGGAAAACCGACTGCCTTTGTTCATTAAATAAAACCATCATGTTCCAATAACCTCTTTATATCATGCAATTATTTCAAAAATAGTTCAATGCAATTTTACTCATACTCAAAACCACTTTCACATAATTGGGTTGGGGTTATTACTAATTCAATTGTCAAAATTTACATAGTTTGGGGAAACCACAATCCCTTAATTTATTCACCATACCCATGTATCAAATTGATTTCAAAGCCATCAATTTAAAAATAAACAATACATATGTAAATGTGAAACATCACATAAACAACAATCATTCAAAACCCTAACCCATGTTCCAAAACCATCATCAAAACTACATGGAGAACTATTTAAAACATTTTGTTGGGGAAGAATAACATGCTTGAAATATCATGAGTTATGAAAGAGAATTTGCTTTTGGGAGCTCTAATTAATCAACTTCTTGGAAACCCTAAGGATCTTGCTTGTGATAATTTGAGAGAAATTAAGAAGTTATTTCATTGTTTTGGAGTGATAATGATACATAGGAGGGGTTTTAAGTCGTGGGTCATGATTTGGAAAAGGAAAAATGGCCAAAGTGCCCTTAATTAAAAGCTAAAAAAATTATTGTCAATGCCTACGAGTCACTATACCACTCACAAGGACATGTTATGGATCATCACCACGAGTCGTAGTTAAGACCATAGCTGAAAAACCCTTTTCTGGTGATCTTATGACTCACACTATATGACTCATCATGTGACCCTATGACTCATAGGGTCCAAGTCATAGTCAAGACAGAAACACTTGGGGAACACACTAGATGAGATATGGGACCATACAACTCATTTAGAGTTTTTACGACTCGTTAGGAGCCACTCGTAGTAAGGATAGTGACTTGGGATACCTTTACTGGACACCCTATGATTGGGGTCCTATAACCTGTAATGACACGTTATGACTCGTAGGGTGAGTTATAGTCAGGATAGTGAGTTCAAAAACTCAAAATCTTTGGTGGGCAACACCTGAGGCGCCACATTCACCCCCTTAGGATCATTCATCCTCGAATATTGGGTCCAGGCATCCATTAGCACGATTTAATGTAGAAATATGCCCACACTTACCATTAACAAAGACAGAAAACAAATATGTTGAGGAAATCACAATTTCCTTTATCAAAGTCAGAAAACAAAGATAATAAAATTAACACATACCTTAAGCATAAGTATCCAAAATGGGGAACAAGAATGGGTATGTGAACTTTATGTCCTCTTCAGCTTCACAAGTAGGTTCTTCAAACTTTTGGTTCCTCTATAGTACCTTCACTGAATCTATAGCCTTTGTCCACAACCGATAGACTTGTCGATCAAGATCTTAATTGAGACCTCTTTATACGATAAGGAGTTCGAAATGCCAACACTTTCAAATGGAACCAGCAGGAAAGGGTAACCAATGCACTTTCTCAACATTGAAACATATAAAACTAGGTGAACAGAACCAAAATAGGGAGGCCACTCTAAATCGTTAGCCACTCTCTTCAAAATCAAATAAAGGCCCATATAACAGGGACTGAGTTTTCTCTTCTTTCCAAATTGCATCACTCCTTCATGGGAGACGCCTTCAACAATACCCAATTACCAACTTCAAATTAAAACTTCCTTCATCTCACGTCTGTATAGGACTTTTGGCATCTTTGGGCGGTCTTAAGCCTATCCAGAATCACCTTCACCTTCTCCATAGTATGATGAACAAAATCAGGTCAAAACAACCCAGTCTTGCCAACCTCGAACTACCCAATAGGAGAATGGCATCTTCTAGTATATAAAGCCTCAAAAGGAGCCATCTCAATACTTGTGTGATAGCTATTATTATACTCAAACTCTACAAGGGGAAAATGATCAACTCAAAAACTACTGAAGTCAAGCACAAAAGACCTTAATATATCCTTCAAAGTCTGAACAGTCTTCTCTACTTGCCCATCTATCTGAGGGTGGAAAGTGGTGCTAAGGTTCACCTTAGTCCCCAAACTTCTCTGGAAAGAACGCCAAAAGTGCAAGGAGAATTGAGTACCACAATCAGATATAATAGAAATAGGCGCACTATGCAACTTGATAATTTCCTGAATGAACAACCTTGCATAATCCTTAGTGGAGTAATTAGTCCTCACAGGTAAGAAATAAGAAGGCTTAGTCATCCTATCCATGATGACCCAATTCAAATCAAACTAATGGCAGGACCGCAGAAGACCAGTAATGAAATCCATATTGATCAATTCCCACTTCCATTCAAGCAACTCAATCTCTTGAGACAACCACTAGATCTTAAGTAATATACCTTCACTTGTTGACAAACTATACATTTGGCCACAAAATTTACCATATCCTACTTTATGTTATTCCACCAATACATCTCTTTCAAATGTACATATTTGTCAAACTAGGCGGAATAGTGTACCTCTATTTATGAGCCTTAACCAAGATCCTCTCTCCCAGCCTATCAATATCGAGGACATACAACATACCTTGGTATATCAAGATACCATCACCACCAAACTCAAAAACTATCACTTTCAATTGGCCCATGTCACCCTTAATCCGCATCAAGATAGGGTCCAAAACTTACTTCTCTTTAACCTCAACAATAAAGGATGACTTCACCATCTCTTGAGCTATCACATCTCCATCCTCAGAGTCCAAGAGAGAACCCCAAGGTTAACCGACCAGTGAATATCCTTCACCAACTCTCACTTCACCTCATCCACATGAGATAAGATTCCCATAGATAACCTGCTAAGAACATCATTAACTATGTTAGCTTTACCTGGATGATAGTGAAGACCCATATCATAGTCCTTGAGCAACTCAAGCCATCTCCTTTTCCTGAGATTTAGATCTTTCTAGGTAAACACATATTGCAAGCTCTTATAATCTGAATAGATATCAACATGAACCCCATACAAATAGTGGTGCCAAATCTTCAAAGCAAAGACCACAACTAATAATTCTAATTCATGCGTCGAGTAATTCTTCTCATGAACTTTCAAATGCATAGAAGCATGGGATATTACCCTACCATGCTGCATCAACACACATCCCAATCCTACATGGGATATATCATAATAAACAATAAAGCCATTAGTATCCTCGGGTAGAGTCAAAACTGAAGCCGAAGTCAACTTATCCTTCAACTTCTCGAACCTGCCCTCATAAGCATCAGACCACAAGAACTTTCCTTTATCTGAGTCAACTTAGTCAATGGGACAGCAATAGAAGAGAAACATCCCACAACCCTCTATAATAACTGGCTAAACCCTTGAAGCTCTGATTGTTGGTTAGAGTCATGGGTCTACGCCACTTCTTAACAACCTCAACTTTTTGTGGATCCACTATGATCCCCTTAATAGATATAATATGAACCAAAAAGGTAATAGCATTTAACCAAAATTCACACTTAGAGAATTTAGTGAACAATCATTGCTCCTGGTCTGCAACACTACTCGGAGATGATCAGCATAATCTGCTTCACTCTTAAAATAAACCAGGATGTCATCAATAAAAACAATGATGAATAAGTCAGGGAACTAAGACCCAGTTCACAAGATCCATAAATATCGTCTGGGTATTAGTCAAACCAAAAGTCATGGCCAAGAACTCATAATCTCCATACTGGTATGAAAAGTAGTCTTAGGGATATCCACCTCCCTAATTTTCAACTGATGATAACATAACCAAAGATCAATCTTAGAGAAGTACTTAGCACCCTGAAACTGGTCAAATAGGTCATCAATCCTAGGAAGAGGATGTTTATTCTTCATCATCACCTTATTAAATTAGTTGTAATATATACACATTCAAAGGGACCCATCTTTTTTACGCATGAAAAGAACAGGGGCACCCCACAGGGAAACACTAGAATGAATAAAACCCTTATCAATAAGGTCTTTCAACTGCTCCTTAAGTTCGTTCAACTCATATGGAGCCATTATATATGGAGTGATAGAGATAAACTGAGTTTCTGAAAGAAGATCAATCCCAAAATCAATCTTCTAGTTAGATGGAACAATAGGAAGATCGTTGGGGAACACTTTGGGAAACTCACCGACCACCGGGACATATTGCAATGAAGGACCCTTCAAATTAAAATCTTTAAATTAGACCAAACGATAAAGACATCCTTGGGAAATCAACCTTTGGGCTCTAAAATAAGAAATGAACCTTCCTTTAGGCACTAAGGAATTACCTTCCCACATAATTACCGGTTTATTCAGGAATTGAAAACTGACCCTTTGGGTCCATCCCCAAATCACATCAAAGTCTAATATTTCCAACTCTATCATATCTACTAATGTCTCCCTACCATGGACAGATGCCACACAAACCCTAATAGACTCTTCTAACCATAATAGAGTCACCCATCGAGTATAAACAAAAAAAGGATCTAAAATATATTTGGGACCAAACCAAAATTAATAGTCACATAAAGGGTCAGATAAAAAAGGGTAAACCCCAGATCAAGTAGATGTTACACATCATAAAAATGGAGTTATAACATAGCAGTGATAAAATCTATAGATGCCTCAGCTTCTTAGCGAGTGGAAATAGCATAAAGGCAATTTCGACCAATGTCGGAGCCTGATGTGGCACCCTTAGGTGAAGTAGTTGAAGACGAGGAAATCAAAACCTTTATAGACCCAGTAGCAACCCTGAATGATGGAAAATCCCACTGTAGGTGGCCAAACTGACCACACTAAAATCACTTATTCCTTCTCTCCTCACAAAATCCACACCTACCCATAAAATTGGTAAGGTGGATAAGATGGGGCTAATTGAGCTCTACTAGCTTGAGACTGGGAACCCTGTGCCATAAATCTACTATTGCTCTAAAAATGATGGTCACCAAATTACTTAGGATGTGGATAACTGGGTGTAGAATAAGACCCAAAATTGCCCCACTTCTTCGTAGTCCATTTTCCAGCATCTCTACTATTCTACTGTTGACCTCTCCCTGATCTGACTACTGAAAATTCTTACTCTGCCTCTCCTTAATTTCTTCCTGCTTCTTTCTTTACTCCTCTACCTATTGCATATACACCACAAATTGAGAGATATCTATATTTTTTTTCAACAAGGCGGCCTACTCTCCAAAATCAAATCGCAGGATAACCCAAAAGCAAACCCTCATTCTAGATCTCATGAAAGACACTAGCTCAAGAACATAATGAGATAACTGGTAAAACTTCAGGACATAGTCTTTCACAATCATCCTACCCTATTTCAAATTCACGAACTCCTCAACTTTAGCTTCTCACAACTCCCAAGGAAAAAATTGATCCAAAAAAGCACTCTAGAACTCATCCTATATGCCAACTCTTCATCATCACCCCTATATTGATCCCACATCTCATAACACTGATATGCCACATCCTTAAACTGGTATGTAGAAAATTCCACACCCTTAGAGTCATAAGCATGCATAACTTGTAAGATCTTCTCTATCTCATCTATGAATCCTTGAGGAACCTCCTTAACCCTAGAAATAGTAAAGGTCAGACGATTGAGACTAATAAACTGCCTGACTCGAGTAACCTTAGAAGAACTCACAACAGTACCGGCAGGACCCAACTGGAGTGACCGAGATATCACCAACTGGGTTAACAAATGAATAGATCAACGAAACTCAGTATTAGAAATATTTTCCTAGGTGGTAGGGCATGATCATCATCATCTTAAGGGGTTTGGGGAGCACTGATAGGTACCGTTAAAACTCCACATGAGTAATTAGGAGTTACAGCCCTAGACCGGGTCTGAACTTCATAAGTAGAACAAGCTCTGTCAACATTATTCTCATATGGGACAGAAGAGTTTTTATGCATATCAGATCTTCTTGGAGGCATGATCTAAAATACGAACAAACAAAGATTAAAGGGGATTCAATACCTTAGACTCTACAACCCAAAATAGAACAACAAGAAAGGGAAATATTCCTAAAAGTCTCATAGCCTCTTGTTTCGGGGTTGAGGCCAAAAACATGATTACACTTTGATATTCATAGAGTAGTTTATTATTGAATTATCATATGGGTTATTCTTAATCTCTTGTGCTTAATAATTTGATGATTGGCTATGATTAAAATAAGCCTATATTCCTTTGTGAACCCGAGAGGAGAATCATAGTATAGATCGTAGAGTTTAAAGAGCAAGGTTCTTATTCTTTTATAAATAAGAGATTTGAATAAGCATCTAGGATAGAGATATACCTAGAAGCCTTGTTTGGTTCACTTGCATGTTGATATATTAATGCATCTAAATAGATTATTGCATCCCCCTTCAACGATGTACTTGTAATATCCATTTAGGTAGAAGATTAGATTATCGGGAGACCATGATCATACAATAAACCCTGTGAATTAATAACCCGATAATCAATGAAACAACTATAAGAATAGAGATTTGTAAGGGTGTTAAAAGTGTCTCAACCCTAGAATCCTCACTCATATTGTTTATAACTTTTCTTACGTTGCTATTGTTATACTCTGTTATTTCTTTATTCATTTGATTATTACTTAAATCTTCAAAATTATCTCGATACTTTAAAACACTTAATACATTCTTTTTGAAATAAAAAGTTAGTAGAATTACTAGTTTAGTAGTCCTTGTGGGTACGACATCCAGCTCTCTGAGTCACTATATTACTTGTACGATCGCATGCAATTACGTGTCCAATAGACCGCGACAGGTCCAATATATATCTGGACTGAGCTTGCCCTTCCTCCCAAATCTTATGGCACCCTTCATGGGAGATACTCAAAGGAATACCCGGTCACCAACTCCAGTTCTTAAGGCACAAATTCTGCGATCTGTATAAGCCTTCTACCTTCTTTGAGCTACCCTCAACCTATTCTAAATCACCCTGAATCTATCTAGTTACTCCTGAAGCAAGTCAGTGCCATGGGGTCAAATCTCAAAAGTCTCAAACCATCCAATCAAAGAATGATGTCATCTACCATATAAAGCCTCGAAGAGCATCGTCTCAATACATGAATGGAAGTTATTATTATATGCGAACTCTACCAAAGCTTAGTGTTACTCCCACTGACCTTTAAAATCTACAACATAAGATCGGAGCATATCCTTGAGAACCTAAATAGTCTGCTCTAATTATCCATCAGCCTGAGGGTGAAAGGTTATATTAAGATCCACCTGAGCGCCCAACTCCTCCCGAAGAAAATACAAGTGAATACTGAACCTCAATCTAAAATGATAGATATAGGCACGCCATGCAAATGGACTATCTTATGAACATAAATTTGGTACTAAAGGACATATGAATAGGAATGAAAGGTGTTAATTTTGTCAACTGATCCATAATGACCTAAATACCATCGGAACCATAGGAAGTGAGAGGCAATCTAATAATGAAATCCATGGTGATCCTCATCCATTTTTATTCAAGAATGAAAAACCTTTGAATCAAGCCACCAGGTCTCTGATGCTCAGCCTTCACCTGCTAACAACACAGGGAATAAGTTATAAAGTCTGCCGCATCTCTCTTTATGCCACTCCAGTAATAATGTTGCCTCAAATCTCTATATATCTCTGTTATACATGGATTGATAGAATATTTGGAGTTCTGAACCTCATAAAGAATCAACTAAATCAAATTACCAACCCCAGAACACAAATACAACTATCAACACTCATAACACCCTTAGAATCTATTGTACCCTCTTGGACTCACCACTTAATATTTTATCACGGATGATAAAAAGTCTTATATCCTCAAACTGACACTCTGAATCTGCTCAAATAGAGTAGTTTTTTCCTTAACACTAGCAAGAATCCTCGTAGGATCAAAAATATCAAGTCTCACTATCAAGTTAGCAAAAGATTGAATGTTCCATGCCAATGACCTCTAAGAGACTGAGATAGAAACCAAGCTAGCTATACTCACTATCTTCCAAATTAAAGCTTCCACTACCACAATCACCTTACTCGAGTGGTACAAAATAGAGATATAATTTTTAAGCAACTCTACCCATCTGCGCTACTGAAGTCTATGATGATTCGTGTAGATCTCACAATGCACACAATAAAGATAAGGCCTCTAAACCTTAAGCACGAAGACTAATACCACCAACTCCAAATTATGAGTGGGTTAGTTGCGCTCATGCACTTTCAGCTGCCTTGATGCATATGGAATAAGTTAACCCTGCTGCATTAACACATAACCTAAAACAACATTGAAAGTATCATAATATATAGTTAATCCCTCACTCTTAATAGAAAGAGCCAATATAAGAGCTAAAGTAAGAAATCCCTTGAGCTTTTGAATGTTTGACTCACACTCCTTGGACCATTAGAAAGGAACCTTCTTCTAGGTTAATCTGGTCATTTGCACTTCAATAGTAGCAAAACCCTCAGTGAATCGCATATAGTAACCAATCAAACCAATGAAGCTATGAACTCAGGCAGAGATGTAGGACTGGACCAATCATGAATAGCCTTAATTTTTGTTGGGTCCACCATAATCCCTTCCTTAGACACCACATGTCTAAGGAATGTCACCGACTAAAGCCAACACTCACACTTTGAGAATTTGGTGAAAAGCCTATGATCTCTCAAAGTCTGAAGCACAATTCTCAAATACTACATATGCTCTTTCCCACTCCTCGAATACATAAGGATATCACAGATGAACACAATCATGAAGAAATCTAAATAGGGCCTGAATTTGTGATTCATCAAATCCATAAATGTAGTTGGGGCATTGGTCAACCTAAAAGACATCACCAAAAGCTCATAATATCCATAACAAGTCCTAAAGGATGTCTTTGGGATATTCTCAGCTTGAATGCTTAACTGATGGTAACCAACCACAAGTCAAATCTTAGGAACACCGCTGCTCCCTAAAGTTTCTTAAGCAAATCATCAATATGAGCCATAGGATACCAGTTCTTCTCCGTCACCTTATTAAGCTACCTGTAGTCAATACACATTTGTGAGGAACCATCCTTTTTTTTACTAACAAGATAGGAGCATACCAAGGAGAAACACTCAATCTAATGAAACCCTTACCTAGAAGATCATAAATCTGAGAATTCAACTCCTTAAGCTCACAGGGCCATATAGTTAGGTGCCATAAAACACGCTCAACAGGAAGACTTGGTAGATCCAAAAATTCAAGAAACACATGAACTATAGGAACAAAGTCAAGTGACTGACTTTTCACACTAATATCACAAGAATAAGCGAGATGGGACATACAACTCCTCGAGATGTCTCTTAGCCCAAATTAAAGAAATAATAATTTCAGAATCATGGCTAATAGATCCCTACCACACAACTGGGGTATATCGGGAATGGCTAACGTGATGTTCTTGACAAAATAATTCAAGACCACATGGTAGTGGGATAACCAGTCCATGCCTAAGGCCCCATAACTATAATATGCTACTGATGCTGTACTAAAATAAGAAGATATCATGACCCTAAATAACTACCATGGCTAAAATAACTTGAAGATAAACCCTTCAGAGGCTGACCACTACTCTGGCCAAAGTGATCACTATAACTAGACTGGTCTTCATCGATAATCTGAAGTACAACATGAACAAACCAACTAGACTGACCCTAATGCTGATATAGTTGATGCAGAGGGTACCTATCCTAAAACCACCATCTCTAAATGGTGAGACACTACTACTCTCATTGAAACTACCCTGGTATCACGATCTCTTACCGCTACCCCCTTAGGCCTTATGATGTATCTCCTCCATGACCTGGGTATGATTAAAAACCTAAACAAAAGATCTACTAGCAATAACCAAACTCAATGTAGCCATACAAAAAGAAAGACTCAATCTCCAAAGAAAACACCAAACCCGCTCATAGTCGACCAGTAAAATAGAAGTAACATGCCTAGCCAACTCATACAATCAAGATTCATACTCTATGATAGTCATAAAACACTAAACCAGTCTCAACATCAGATCTCTCAAATGATCTCTAAGGTTATGAGGCATATACTTATCCAAGAAGACTTTGAAGAACTGAGACCATGTCAAAAGGGGAGATCCAGCTGGCCTTGAATTAAGATTACCTCACCACTAGTATTGAGCCACCAAATTCTATTAGAAATTAGTGTAATCTATACCTCGAGTCTTACCTAGGACTAAATTATGGAGCCTATCCTCGTAAGCAATCAAGATCTCATAAGCTTCCTCGCCTGGTACACTAGAAAACCTACGTGGAATCTATATCAAAAACCTACCCAACATATTCTACTTCTCCTCAGACATAGCAGGTTAGAGACAACCACCAACTGAGTAACTACCGAGGAGCAACCACCGATGTAGGAGAGACCTCAACTCTGGGAGATACAACTACATGTTGCGTCCTACCTTAGTACCACTCTTATTTACTAATTTTGAAAACTTTGATCTAAACTAAAGAATTCCAAAGCAGTGATGAAGAAATAAACCTTGATGGAGCCTGGGCTCGTCTGTGGCCTACTATGGTTGGAGTGGAGGATACTCTAGATTATGAGTAGGAATAGGGTCTGGTGACAACCCCTTATCCTAGTCCCTAACTAGGGGTACATAGGTAGGTTGTCCTCGACCTCTAGGTCATCCAAAAAATATTGCAAGATCCCTTATTACGAACTTGGAGTGCTCACCTCATATAGTGGTAGCATGTGTCCTAGCTATTTGCGAAAGAGTGAAACCAAAGAAATTTTGAAACCAACTTAGACACTTAGCATAAAATGTGTGAAAGAAGTAAAGATCTCCAAAAAATGTCCTATAGCCTCCCAAAGATAAGAAATGAACATCATCATTCTAATGTGGGACTTTACTAGACACTTGCTATTGCACCAACAATATGGGTGAACCTAGTGCTCCAATACCAATTCGTCATTAACCTATTTATGAGTCATAAAGAAACCTACTTTATCCTAATAGTACGTAAGCCAAACCATAGCCTGAAGCTAGATGTAATAGGCTAATTTGGTGGAAAATGGCATAAAAGCTAGAAATATATAAGTAAAAGATTATAAGTAATAGAACAACAAATAATAATAATAATGTAAAACATAAATAAGATAAAGATAACATCCCATAACCTAGTAGTATCGGTACAAGAGTCACTAACAAAAGGAATATGAGTATTGTAATAGTCAAATATATGTTAGTCTACAATAGTGAAAGACTAAACAGAAGTAGTAGAAGAAGAAAAGTTCACATCTAGCTCTGAGAACTCACCCTATCTTTGAACTCTAGTTAGCATGATCACAATGTCAGCAATGGCAACTAGTACTTGAATCTATACCAAAGAGATATAAAAGTGTAGTATGACTACCAAAGCCATGGGTAGGCATCACCGATTGAGTGATCTAAATTATAATATAAGAATAATAATGATGCAAGATAAATACAATAAGAAAAGGACAAACCTGGTATGATGCTCTAAATACTATAAGTAAGTAAACAAACAATCCAAAATGATAATAACATAAACGAATGCATTACTATCCTTACAAAACTGTCCCCCATTAGCCAGTAAGTATGGAAAAAGTAAATAAGCCAACGTGGGTGCCCATAAGCCAAGATGTTGCAATTAAGAAAGTAAATAATAAAAATTATATTAATTAACTATATCTCAATCCATAATTATGAATCTATCCACACTATAACATACCCTGAATATCAAACTAAAACCAACTCCATAACTGTCATAAGTAACCTCTTAAGGTCATACTTAAACCAATACTGATATAATAAAAACTAAACTTGAACCAAAACTTATATCATAAATTATGCTAGAATCAAACTAGTCTTAAGATCATATATTACCAAATTTGAACCAGAAACTAGTGTCCACACACAAGTACTAATTTAGCATAAATAGCATATATATGGCCTCTTCAAATTCTAAAATATACATTTAAAAGGATATTACATGCCTAATAAGTCTACAAGGAGCTAATGATAGTCTTGGCCTAAGGTGGGCCGGAGGCCCACTCCTAATCCCCAAATTTCATTCTTAGGCCAATTCTACCCAAACTAGGATAAGGTATCTATTTTAACTACTAGATATTAACAAAGCCATATTTCAGTCCTAAAATATTAATTTCACCCTAATAATAAGTAACTAAGTCAACCATGCCTAATTTACGATTTCTAAATTGACTAAGACATACAATTATACTAGATATACTTTCAAGACCTAATTCCTAACCCATATCTAGCATATTACCATAATTATACTACAAATTATCCCAATCTATAAGTAAGGTACACCTAGCCAACCATGACTCCGAAGAACGATAGTGAAATTCACTAAATCGGTGAATTTCTCTTCCAAGGAGATTCTGCATGATGTCATGCTATCAAAAATATAATCTACTCATCAATGCAAAAACAATGGTACCCATATTGTGTTTTTATACTTTGGGTCCAAAATCACGTAAAAATCTCATATGGGACCTGCTTGCAAAATTGCACTTTTGAAACCTTAATGCATCTCTCTGTGCTTGAGGAATAATTTCCTTTAAGAACGACTAAATTCCATGCTCAAATGGCGTTAAAATTGACTCACCTATATTCTAGGGATTCTGAGAATTAATAGAGAAATTAACCATGGATTTAGAGAGAACTTACCAGGAATTCAGATAGGAATCGAGTAATCCAAGATTAAGAAAACACCGTAACCTCTTATCAATGTTTCTCCAAAGTTTCCACAGATTCTAGGGGTTTTCACTCTTGAACATATGGGATAAATGGGAGAAAATCAAACTAAGTGAGCCATTTATTTACTCTTAGGTGCTACTAAAGAGAGAACTGAGCCACTTTAGCAATCAGTGCTAACGTGCCTAGGTACTGTTAAAGTGATACCCGCACTTACTTGGCATACTGCTAAAGCAGACAAAACAATGCTAAAAAAGCTCACTGGGTTATGACAGGTAGCTAAAATGCCTAAAGGGACGCTTTAGTGGATGCACCAGCTAAGTGCACCAGTTGGAGACTTGGAATTTTTCAGGTCTCTGCCTACCTCTCAAAATTCATTTAGAATCCCATATACACAAATAAACTATGCTACCCTATCAAATTTGACATTTTAGACTCAATGACACAGTCAAAATTTCCATCCGATGTCATTTCGATGAAAAATGGGTCCCATACTCAAGTTTTATTTTTCTTATGTTTTGGCCAAAAATCCAAAATAAGTCTAGACGCCTTGGGACCCAAATCAAGGGTCCACCTAGCCTAAAAGAAATGTTCAAAGCTATTGGAACTATTGGAATCGGTATACAAGGTCATTTGATTAAAGTTTTTGCCTAGTAGCCAACTTACCAGAGAAGAATTCAAAACATGAAATTGGCTCTAAAAACTAAATAAACTGCCCGATAAATAAACTGTCAGCTCCAGCTAGTCATAAAAGACTTGGGGCAGCTATAAGAAAGCTCTAAATAAAAAAAATATGTGAAGCAAAGAAAATGAACTAGAGGCTCATTACAGAATGTTCCTTTCTTCCACAAATGCGGGAGAAACAATCTTTTATTAAGTAAAAGCAAAATTTACTCTATCCCTTCATTTTTCTCCCATCTATTTCCCATTCATATTTTACTAGAACACCCCTACACATACACATGAATAGGGAATGAGTATATGATCAAAAATATTATGGATGTGTGTGATTTATAAGCAAAGACTAATTACATCTGGATAAGTAGGTTTTATTTTGAACTTTCTATAGTAAACTTGTATCGAATGTACTCTATAATAGGTAGATGCAATTTTTTTGAAACTTCAAACTTTGTTGTACACCTAGACAACACAATTCACACAACTAGTCCTTTGTAATTTATGGTTCTCATAATTTTATCTATTTCAACCATGAACAATACCTGATTTTATGAGAGGTAAGAGAATAGGCCTTTACTAACATTCTCCTTAAAGTAGTTTCCACTTCACCCTCTAAGTGATTCTTAAATGTTTAATTCTATAGATAAACTATTAGGTCAAACCTATCAAACTTAGAAACCATTAAAAATCCTCAAACCATAAGCCTTATACACATTTCCTAAAGATTGTCTTCATCGTGAGAACAATTTGGGTTTATTGACCAGGTTGAACTATTAGTTACAACGTTTTTTGATCTCCTTGAACAAAGATCTTGGGATATCAATTCTTCTAGGTAGATTTACTATTGTGATGACTTATTCGAGGCCTTAAACAATTCACTTATATGATCTCACAACTCCCTCTCTACTTAGGCCTTTTGTAATTGGATTTAACACATTATTCTTTGACTTTAGAAAGCCAATCATGATATTTCTACTAATGGGTAGTTCTCTAATGGTATTACATCTCTATTTTGTAAGATGAGATTTATCATTATACATTATGCTCCCTGCCTATTACGAACTAAGACTACCCCCTAGTCGTAACATGGTGCTAAGAACCACAAGTGATCCTAAGATAACCCATGGTACTGGCATGATACTTGAGAAACTGATTAAATAAATATAAAAGCTAAATTTACTAAGTAGAAGAAAAATCATGAGGTAAGCTATTTCAATACATTTTCGTTCAAAGTTTACAATGGTGTAATCTAAAAGAAAGAGGAACTTAAAATACACACTATGACTCTGACTGACCATCTATGAAGCCTCTACTAATATTGACTATGATTCCTAAATAGTGATTTTAATTTATTAAGAAAGTGATTATGATTCCTAAATGGTGATTTTGAAAATCGATGTTGAGGGTTTTGATGCATATTATTGAGTATTGTTTACCCTTGGTTTAAATTATGTTTATACATATTTTGGTGATGGTTTACACATGTGGGTGTTGGGTGATGGTTGTTTAACAAATGGGTCATGATTAACCCTAAACTTGATGATTTTCTTTAATTTTGGTCTTGGTAGAAAGTATGCCCTCAAGGTGTTTGTAAAAATATCTAAGAGAAATAACTAGTCAGATGTTAATTAGACAATGGTAATGACTTAAATGGTAACCTTGGCGGTCTAATTTGTTAGAAGGGTTTGAGTCCCTAAACATGAAATCTATTTATGTCTTTATTAGACAATGGGTTCTGGTCCCTAACTTTGAATTGAACTAGTGTTTTTGTGAGACGATGGGTTTGAGTCCTAAAGTCAAATAAACGAATGGTTGATTTTGATAGTGGTAATGACATATTGTATGCTTACAAGTAGTGTTGGTATGACGATACCAACGAAATGCTTTTGGTAAGAAATTAGATTAATGGTTGCATGTGTGACATGGTGGTTTTAAATTAGGCTTTAAAGTGGGATGTTTAGTAGGGTCGTGAAAGTAAAGTCTGAACAGCTAACACAGTAAACTGTGCTAGCTGGTGTGGGTGTCTTCTGATCAAGTGTTTTGAGTCCCCTAAATAAATAAATGAAAGGAAGGTTCAGTTCCGCTTTACTAGATGTATTGGTTCTTAAGTCACTTTGATTATACTAGGAGGTTCGAGTCCTCTCATAAAGGCATATATGGTTATGGATATTCTCTGGTTCATAGGGCTACACATACTGGGGCTCTTCCAGATAGGGGTGAGTTGGGCCCATATAGCCTATGGGTGCCTTGTTCTATGACAGTTATGCTACACAACCCATGTTAATGATTTCAAAGTTCATGCTAATCTTGTTCCCCATCCCGTTAGGGTATATGTATATGTATATGTATGTATTGTATTAGTATATGCATTGATTGATTGGTTTTGAATTATTGGCACTATTTTATCCTTATCCTTGAGTTACATGCTAGAGTTCCAACCACTAACCCTCTCAATGTTTTATCCCCATGCGATGCAGTTGTTGGTCATACTACACCTTCTACTCAGTTATTCGACTCGGGATTAGCTTGTGTTTGACTTAAAGTGATGAGCTTCCATACTTTAAAGGCTTTATTTCGTGCCTTGAGTTTTCTTATGTATTTATCAGTTGAGACTTAAAGTTTGGTTTTGGATATGGTCGGGGGTATGTCCTGACTAGATATTTCTAGATTTCTTTTAGAGGGTTTGTATGGACAAACTATGGAATTTAGTACATGATGATATAGATATGGATTTGGTTATTATGCTGTGGTTGTTGGTTTCGTATTGGATGTTTTGATTTTTTTGGGTTTGTCATGGTTATGAACTTATCCCAAAGTCTTGGAGTTGTTAAATACTCTATCTTGTTATATGTTAGGGATTCATCTGACTCAGGGTATACGTTGGTTGGTTAGATTGACTAATTGGGCGATCTCTGGTCCTTATTAGGATTGAGATGCCCATTATAAAAAGGCCCTTGTTAGGGTCATGTCACAACCCCTGCCTATATATAAAAGATCATCAAATAATTTATTAGGGATTCTTGAAAGCACCTCTGCAACTATAATAAACAAAGTAGCTGATAAAGGATCTCCCTATTTCAACCCTCTTTATGATTTAAAGAAACCAAAAAACTAGCCATTCAGCAGAACTGAATACCAGTTGTTGTTGATAAGCCTTACAATCATATCAATGATTCTTTATAAAAATACAAATCTACTCAAAAACTTTATCATATACTTCTAAGAAACTCTATCATATGTTTTTGTCATATCCAACTTCACCACTACATTGTACTTCTTCTTCCTCAAATTAATATCCCTAAAGATCTCTAGTGCTAAGAGAACATTTTTAAAAATACATCTCCCTTTTATAAAACCTGATTGATTAGGTGAGATGATTTCTTACATAAACCATACCATTCTCCCATGGATTAGCCTAGAAATAATCTTATTTATAAAATTACTTAGGCTAAAAGGTCTAAGATCACAAAAGTACTTACTATCTTCTTCTTAGGTATCAGCACTAGACTACTGTGAGCAACATACCTAGGCAACTTTTGCCCACAAAAAAGGATTTAACCATATTAGTTGTATCATAACCAATTATTTCCCAACTGGATTAGAAGAATTGACCTGTGAATCCATCTAGTCCACTAGCATTATCCTTATTAAGATCAAAAACCACCTGCTTCACTTCATCCTTTGTAGGTATTTTCTCCATTTGCTTATTTGGCTTCTTAGAAATCAATTAAGGTATATTTTGCATTATCTCACTATTATATTCATCCTGTGTTTCTATAAAATGATCTCTAAATACACTAACTGGCTCTTCCTTAATATTTTGTGTGGTGTTAATCAAGTCCCACTGCCTTGATTATATCTCTTTCAGCTGCATCTTTCTATGTCTCTCCTTGACATATGCATGGAAGAACTTTGTGTTTCTATCCCCTTCTATAAACTATTTAATTCCAACCTTCTATCTCTAAAATTCCTCTTCAATGTGTAAATATCTTCTCAATTCTACCTCAACCTTATTTAAACTCATTTTATTCTCTTCTGAAGGAGCAATTTCTAGTTTAATCTCCTTAACCTTCACCACATCTTCCAGAGTTGCAATTTTCTGAAAGATATCTCCAAAAGTCTTCTTACTTCATTCAGTTAGAGCTTATTTGATCCTTTTCAATTTTACATGAACCACTATAAAAAGGGATCCTTTAATGTTTACAGTACCTTTTGAAAATCTTTATGCTTAGCCAAAAATTTAAAAATATAAAAGGCTTCACAATCTGTTCCTAAGAAACATCACATACCATATGCAAAGGTGCATGATCTGACCCTTGTCTTATTAAATGATGAACTTTACTACTAGGAAGAATTTACATAAACTCATTATTCCTTAATACCCTATACAGTCTTTTAAAGATGCAATCCTCTTCAATTCTATTATTCCACTAAGTATAGTTACTGCCATAGAACTTCTATTCATTCAGAGAACAAATGTTAACACATGTTGCAAAATCCACCATCTCTTGTTGTGTTACTTGCGACCCCCCTAAATTTTCTGCCTCATCAAGAATTACATTAAAATCCCCTCCAACCATCCAAAAAACATCACTATGATCAGACAAACTTTCCAAATCTTTCCATAATTCAAGCCTATCTAAAGCATCACATCTTGCATAAACTGTTGAGATGTAAAATACTTCAGAGGTTTGTCTTAGTTGTAATTTCATAGTGAGCTGTTGAATTGAATTAGTAGAGCCTTTCTCCTCCCAAACATCATCCCAAAAAATCCATATTTTTGCGGAACAGTTAACTCTAACATTCGACAAACCGAGCTTCCTCTTATAGTTATCTAGTTCTGTAGGGCTTTAAAAAGGTTCTAGTAGTATTATGTATGAGTAATAATATCTATATGCAATTTTATTAGTCTCTCAAAGGAATTTTGAGACTTAATAGACCTGATGTTCCAAAATAATACCTTGTTAATCATTTATCAAATTTAAAAGAAAAATGCTTCTTCCTCTTTGTATTCATTTGTGTCTGTGGCAGAGTTGACATAGAGGGATTTGTTCTTCTACACTTCAAATTACCCATCTATCTAGGAGATAGATCTCCTTCTCTAAACACTTGTTCCATATTCAAATCAATGCTCTCATCCTCTTCAGCATTTTATCTATCATTTTTTCTTCACCTGACAATGAACTTATTTTTCGTGCTGCAGAGCCTTCCCCTTAATTTTTGACATTCCCTTGTTGCCCCTTGTTACTTGATTGAGGATTTTTGGTACTATCTTCAACTATCTCTATTCCATCCTCATTATCATTGGCACCTTCTTTCTTTTTATATTGCTGAGATTCTGAACTTCCTTTATTGAATTGTCTGAACTCTTATTTACCTCATTCTCTGATGATATATTCACCTCGTCCGCTTCTTCTGACGTATGTTGTTATTCTCCTTTATTTTTAACAGTACTCTGAGCATCTTGTTAGTTATTAAGGATGCTAGAGTCCATAAATTATTCTTCTTGTCTTTGTTTTTATTTTTGTTGATTGTCCTCCTTACCATCTGTACATTAAATATAATCATCTGTTCTTGTTTTGTTTGCCTTTGTTCCTTCTATTTTGTTATTTATTTTACTTGAGTTATGTTCTTCCAAAGCCTCAAACTTATTCTCAGTTTCTATTTCTTTCTTCTTTGTTGTAGGTATTGAATTCCATTCATATCTTCCTCTTCTATGATGATTACCCCTTTTATTTTTTCCCCTCTTGTTTTGCTCTTTAAATCCCTCTTCTTTCTCCTACCAAGCCTTTTCTTTGTCAATCCTCTTCTGTTCCTCATCATCATCTTTATTATCCTGCATTTTCTTTGAATTTCCTTTCTTTGTATCATCACTCTCTTCTTTCTTTAGATATAACTCTAGATGAATAATAAAGCAATCCTTTTCATTATGGCCCTGTAGCTTGCATATTTTGTAGTATTTGGCCAAGTAATCATATCTTATGTGCATTTATTTTTCTTTGATTTCCCCATTCTTCTTTCTCCTTCCCATATTATTCCTTTTTTGGAAAATCTCCTAGCAAGTCCACCTCAACCTTAACCCTAGCAAAAATAGGTCGTGTCTTGTTTTGATAAGCTAAATCCACTTGTAAAGGTTTCCCTACTGCTACTTCTATTGAAAAAAGCACTTCTTTTCCAAAAATATTTGGAGGTAGTGATGGGAAAGAGATCCACGCGATTACTATTAATGCTTTCTCCTATAGATCAAACAAAGGATCCCATTTAAGTGTTCACATTGGATAGGACTAATAACTATGTGTAATATAAAGCTAAGGCTCTGCTAAAAAGTGCACATAATTATCCATTCTTAAAGCCCTGATAAGAATATATAGGTTA
Source organism: Capsicum annuum (assembly GCF_002878395.1). NCBI lineage: Eukaryota > Viridiplantae > Streptophyta > Magnoliopsida > Solanales > Solanaceae > Capsicum > Capsicum annuum. The sequence continues at coordinate 84,876,639 of NC_061121.1, forward strand.
CTTACAAAACCAATATTAACCTCGCCTTTTAACTCACATTGCTTGGGTATGAGCCTTCTTAAATCTCGTATGTCCAGCCAGTAACAAGAAAACTTTCCAATCACTGCATATTGTAGATCCTTATTAATGATCATTTGTTCTACTTCAACCTCTACCCATACAATTGTGAGCTCTCCATGCAAATATGCAACTTATTTCAAAGGAATTGGCTTGTATTGAGGTTTACGAGGGTTTAAATTATTAGCATACAAAAATTTTGGATTTTCTTTCCCTAGTAATAATGTTGTTGGCCCAACCTCCACCATAAAATATTGGCCAACTACCACAACGGCCATTTTTATGGTGATCTCATTCGAGGTTTAAGGTTTGACGGCAGAGTTGGTAGAGAGCGTCGTTGCATACCTCTTCTACCTATATTTTTTATACGATGTAGATTCAGGCACTTACTCTCAGGATCATAGTCTAGTATATCATAGCATTAAGGTAGCAGATGATGAGTTTGCTTATTTTGATGACTCAAGTTAGTTGCAGTTCTTGTACTTATATTTTCTTATTCGTATGAATTGATTAGGGATAGTTGGGGATTATGTATCGACTACCTATAGTCATTACTAGTAGAGGCATCTGAGATGGTCAGTCAGAGTCATTGTATGCATTTTAAGTTCCTCTTTCTTTCAGATTACACTATTGTAAACTTTGAACAAAAATGTATTAAAATAGCTTACCTTATGAATATGCTTCCACTCAGTAAATATAGCTTTTATACTTGTTTTAATCAGTTACTCAAGCATTATGCTAGTACCATGGGTTAGCTTAGGATTACTTGTGGTACTAAGCATTGTGTTACAACCGAGGGTAGTCTCGAGTCATGAGAAACTTGGTATCAGAGCACAAGGTTCAAGTGTCCTAGGGTGTCTATGAAGTCGTGTCTAGTAGAGTCTGCGGAATGGTACGGAGATGTATGCACTTTTCTTCTGGAGCCTACAAGGTATTTAAGAAATGTTTCCTTTCTTTCATATTTCAGATCATGCAGTAGAGATATTCTCTAAGAAACTTATACCAATTATTACATTGCTCTATTCATGCCAAGTCTGCCTTATTTTTAAGGTAATAGAAATAATCAAACTTAAATTCCTACTGATAGAGTTTTCTCAGACCCACAAACAGTTATGAGATTGCCCATGAGTTTTAAAGGATCCCATCAGTTCCTTTAAGTGCCAAACTTTGAAAGAGTTCATTCATGTTAATGAAAATCATGTACTAAGCCAAAATTAGATGTACCCTCAGATCCCTTCTCAAAATCCTATGGCCGTATGACCTAGAGTTAGAAGCATGAACCTAGGAGTTTAGCAGTAGTAAAGTAGGGATGGTGTTTATCTAAATTTAGTAAATTATGTATCCATGGAGCCAGAAAGGTGTTGTGTAGATTGTTTAACAATATTTTGAAAGAAATTTACAAATTAAAGGGACTTGAGTATGTTAATACTTTAGTTAGGATAGAGATTAGGCAACAATCAAAAATATAAAGAAGCTTGTTAAGGTTGAGTGTATTCATTAAATTTTGAGTGGATTAGTGTTTTATTATTTTATTCAGTAATAGTAAGTTAGTATAGTTCATTAAAAGTTTGGGGATATCTATGTTAAGTATTAGAAACTAAGTTTGAATAGTGGGTGATTAAGCTAACAAAAAGAAGAGTTTGAGATTCTAGAAGAAAAAAGTTTGAACTCAGGGTATGGTGATACTCTTGAATATTCTAAGTTCAAAAGTTTTTAAGTTATTATATGATGACCATTAAGGTTATAGAAGTCTAACAGTTGTATAACAGAAGTAAGTACTAGTAGCGGGTTTTTGTTTTATACTTTCAGGTATAGTCTTTCAAGAGTAGTTTGGTATTTATGTGTATTGATTATATCCTGAGCTCTATAGTAGAGTGATTGTAGTTCAGTACAAAGTTTATTGTAGAGGTCCACAGACGTAGATCGATCGCTTAAATTTAAGGAGGAGATGATAGAAAAAGGAACCAAGTCAGGTTTTTAGATTCTAGTAGTGATGCTAGTAACTTCTAGAGCAACACTAGGGGAGGAACATACCCAACCCATTCTCATCTCAGTACAAATTTTTGTACTTCAGTCATCACGACATCTACTAATGCCTTACAAGTTAGCTCTATGATCATAGCTCATATTCATACACTTTATATGGAATCATATCTACTCCCAGTTCCTAGTATAAGGATCGATAGTTCACTTAGAAGTACAATTCATATTCCATCAATTTATGAATTCTAATCTCTAGTCATTTAGCTCATGACTCATATAATTGTGTTTTATAGTATGCTCAGTTCCCAGAACTCAGGATACACCCTTAAGGACTAGTGAAATTTGCATTATAGCAGGTATGTTATCAATTTAAATCTTTGTAAAGAATCCATTTCTTTGATACTCTATTCTTCAAGCCTCAATCTAGCATCAAAGTTATGTATAGTATTCTTTTATGCTTCAGGTCCTTATGTTCTAACCTTTTAGTGACCTATCCTTATTTAAAGATAGCGATGATGAAAATGGATGAACATAGATTCAGATGGGAGGGAGTAAATATTCCTTAGTAGGGAAAGATTATTGTATGCTCATTTTATCTAAGACTATAAGTGTGAAGAAATATTGAGACAAAGCTTTTTGTATATGTCATAGTTAGTTGAGAATTATAGGTTTGTCTTCCCATGTTATTGACAGAGGTATTAAAGACTATGGAAAATTCTTTGGTGGGTTTTTTCCTAGAATTTCATATGTGGTCATAATGATAGGCTTGAATGTCATGTTGGTATATAAGTGGATAAATTCATTGTGCACTAGTTAATTCCTAGTAATAGGTTAAAGTTGGTTGTTGAAGTGGTTAGGAGTATTATTCTTGAGATGAGAGCTCTGAAAACACATAGGATATTAAATTTGTGGTTCAGACTAGTATTATGGTGTTTTGTAGTACTTTACGGCTTTGAGTTAATCTTGAACATGGTCAGAGAATTTAGTTCAATTCAGACTTTGGTAGAAGAAGTTACCAATACCCATGTGAAGATTATATGGTGCCGAATAAAATATAGTATTTAAGAGGAAAAGTGTAGTTGAGGGAGTATTTGATAAGTGTGGCTAAGCATTAAAATTCATAGTTGCAATGCCTAATTCATAGTAATTCTATCCTAGCTTATGCTTTGTATGCCTATATTCCATGTTATAGAGTTGTATCCATATTGCGATTCATTATTTAGATATCTCACTCAGATTATGCCTAAAATTCATTGCACCCTAATGTTATTAGAACTTCTGACAAGGAGTGTTGAAGGTAATGAATATTCCTCTTCCAGTGACTCTTAAGAATTTTATGTCATTAAAATATCACTTTACAGTTTTAAATATCCATTTGAGCCAGATATACTTTAGTTGAGTTATAAAATTTTAGTATGATTCAGTTGTACAACCAGCAATTCAACTTAGCAATCAGACAAATAAGCTTCTATAGTTTTCCATCTTTTCATCTAGTTTTACTATTCAAAGTTTCATGAATATTCCTATTCCATGGGGTGATTTATTTAAATTCACGCTAATTGTGACCTCAGTTTAGTCCTTACTCCAAGTATAAATCAGTCCCAATCGTGAAAGATTTCCAGATTTAGAAATTGATGTCATGTTAGTTATCAAACTTTAGAATTCATCCAGACAGTAGTAGTGAGTTCCCTCATTTTCAAACTAGCCAAGTTTTAGTTGAAAATAAACTCATCATGTCCATATTAAGGTCTTAGAATTCTATGTCTAGGATTGCAGCTCTTTCCAATCCTTTCTGCCAAGTCAGTCTTCATTCGAGGACGAATGATCCTAAGGGGGAGATATTGTAACACCCCAAAAATCCAAGCCAATATATGAACCATGATTTAAGTTTTGAAAAATCAAACCTCATGTTTTGGTAGTTTTATTAGTGATTTATACATATATTAAGGCCTCAAATAACTCCTAGCTTATAGACAAGTGAAAACATCTCTTAGTGATTAAATTCTTGTGAAGAATATGATTATAGCCAGCTTCAAATGCGCAGAACTTTTGGTTACTAAGAATTTTTTATCTTAACATCCACCATTAGATATATAATTGAATTATATTTCCAACAATACTAATTCATCTTAATCTAATATTGGGGTAAAAGGTTAAGGCCAAATTACTGAAGTACTATCAAAACTGCCAGTGACTATGACTACTGATGACGACTTATAGTCAGACCCTATGAGTCATTAAAAGGACTCATCATTACGGAAGTAGATGATGAAGCTTGGGTTCCTAACCATAACTCAAGCTATGACTCGTAGCCTGACCCTATGAGTCATGTCCTAACTCGTCCAGACTGCTTCCAAGAGTTTTTCAGATGGTTTCTAAGGGGTTTTTGGTCTTTTTCCACTTTTTTAACCCCAAAACTACATTTTTTAAGCTATTTTAAGGTTGAATATAAAGCTAAACAACTCTAAATCCCTCATTATCAACATAACACACAAATTACTCAAGAAACATATGATTTTCCACCCCTCCAAAGCAATAAATTGGGATTTTTTTTCTCCAAGTAAAAATCTTCAAAACTTCAATTCAAGAATCAAAAGTAATTAGGTATGTGGGTATTCAATGAGGATATCCTTTCATCCTCATGCACAAATTATGATTTTTTTTCATAAACTTTATGAGTTTCATAAACTAGCGCTTTACCCAAATTATTACTACAAGCTTAAATTCAATTTCCCATGATATATTTGTCACTCATAAGCATATTTTAATGATTATTTATGGTTTCTTATGTTCATATCATATCATTCACGTTATTCTCAAATCTAGGCATGTTTTACATGATATTGGTCAAGATTTCAAGCATATGATCAAGCTATATGAGTTTTCCCTAATTTCTTCAATTTATTTTATAATTAAACCCTGAATACATGTTTTCCCATAAGAATAGCATCTTCCCATGTTCAAAATCATGAATTCCCTTATTATGACATATTGTTGAGTTTATGGATTTAAATTGTAAATTTTCTCTTAATGCCAAGTAATGTCATTATGTGCAGAGCTAGTGGGTTATGAACACTCAATACTTAGGAATTCAGTTATATATATAAGTTATATGTTATTGAGTACTTCAAAATTATACATGCATTTCTATGTATATGATACGATGACTTGAGCATATCAGTTATCAGTTTATGTATTAGTTTATACTTCAATATTGCTCAATTGGGAGTAGTACTTAGCATTGAGTGAACGCAAGGAAAGTGGCTCACCCATCAGTTAGGCTTGAGATCATTAGTAGCAGTTTCAAAGTTTCAAAAATATGAAGCCACCGTAGGTTATAAGGGGCCACTAGTCAGTTTAGGCTTGACAGCCTTATCCTTCGAGATATCAGTTTAGTTGATCCACATTAGCCAATGTTGGTACCCTTGGCAAGGTACTAGTACCTTTTCAACTGGGGTTAGAGGTTGGACCTATATTTTCTTAAATTGGGGTATGTTGATTATTGTTAGCTCCATATTCCTACTTTATGTTTCTGCTTTAAATTATGTTCAGTTTTCAGATTATGCATGACTATGAATGCGGTTATTCAGTTTTATACAGTAAAAGTTTATACTTGGTCATTGCATAAGTTCATATCTCATAGTTTTAGACTCGGTATTCATGAATGACCCTTAGTATAGTTTTATATTATATTCAGCATTATCTTGAAATTAAATGTAATAGTCATGTTTCTACAGCTTCCCAAATTACAAAAATATTTTAACTCATGATTTAAAAATTTCAGTATGCCTTACAGCTTTACATACAGACCTATTTTAAATGCATATTTTAGCAAATGGCTTATTTCCTCGGTCTTAAATAATGTTTTAAGTATTTGCATGACTAATGTATATCTCGCATACTCAGGTTATTCTAAAGTACTGATAGCATACCTTTTCTACCTATATTTTTCATATGATATCGATTTAGGTGCTTACTCTCAAGATCATAGTCAGGCTGATCACAACATTTAGCCAGTAGGTAATGAGTTCTCTTATTCGAGGACTCAAGTTAGTTACAATTCTTGTACTTATATTTTCTTATTCATATGTATTGATTATGGATTTTTGGGGGTCATTTCCCAACTACCTGTAGTCCGAATTAGTAGAGGCTTAATAGATGGTCAGTCCGAGTCATAGTTTGTAGTTTAAGTTCCTCTTTCTTTCAGATTACACCATTGTAAACTTTGAAAAAAATGTATTGAAACAACTTACCTCATGATTTTGCTTCTGCTTAGTACATTTAGCTTTTATATTTGTTTAATCAGTTTCTCAAGTATCATGCTAGTACCATGGGTCTTAGGATCACTTGTGATTCTTAGCACCATGTTATGACGAAGGGGTAGTCTCAATTCATAACAGATAGAGAGCATAATGTATAACGATAAATCTCATCATACAAAATAGAGATGTAATCCCATTAGAGAACTACCCACTAGTAGAACTATCATGATTGGCTTTCTACAGTCAAAGAATAATGTGTCAGATCCAATTACCATATGGTAGTTTTTGATGTAATTCTGGGCATGGGCTAGTTATCCCACTACCATGTGGTCTTGAATTGTTTTGTCAAGAACATCACCTTCGCTATTCTCGGTATACCTCAGTTATGTGGTAGGGATCTATTAGCCACGATTCAGAATTTATTATTTCTTATATTTGGGCTAAGAGACATCTTGAGGATTTGCATGTCCTATCTCTCTTATTCTTATGATATTAGTGTGAAAAGTTAGTCACTTGACTTTGTTCCTATAGTTCATGTGTTTCTTGATTGTTTGGATCTACCAGGTCTTCCTCTTGAGCGTGATATTGAGTTTGTTATTGACCTTGAGCCAGGCACCCAACCTATTTTTATGGTACTTAACTGTATGGCCCTGCGAGCTTAAGGAGTTGAATTCTCAGCTTTATGATCTTCTGGGTAAGAGTTTCATTAGATTAAGTGTTTTTCCTTGGTATGCTCCTATCTTGTTCGTGAAAAAAGAAAGATAGATCCTTGCAAATGTGAATTGACTACAGGTAGCTTAATAAGGTGACAGTGAAGAACTGGTATCCTATGGATCATATTGATAATTTGCTTAAGAAACTTCAGGGAGCAGTGGTGTTCTCTAAGATTTGACTTATGGTTGGTTACCATCAGTTGAGGATTCAAGTTAAGGATATCCCAAAGACATCCTATATGACTCATTATGGACATTATGAGTTTTTGGTGATGTCTTTTGAGTTGACCAATGCCCTAACTACATTTATGGATTTGATGAATTACAAATTTAGGCCCTATTTAGATTTCTTTGTGATTGTGTTCATCGATGATATCCTTGTATATTCGAGGAGTGGGAAAGAGCATATATAGTATTTGAGAATCGTGCTTCAGACTTTAAGAGATCATACGCTTTTCACCAAATTCTCAAAGTATGAGTTCTGGCTTAAGTCGGTGACTTTCCTTAGACATGTGGTGTCTAAGGATGGGATTATGGTGGATCCAGCAAAAATTGAGGCTATTCGTTATTGGTCCAGTCCTACATCTCCACCTGAGGTTCGTAGCTTCATTGGTTTGGTTGGTTACTACATCTGATTCGTTGAGGGTTTTGCTACTATCGCAGTGCAAATGACCAGATTGACCCAAAAGAAGGTTCCTTTCTAATGGTCCAAGGAGTGTGAGGCTAACATTCAAAAGCTCAAGGGATTTCTTACTTTAGCTCCTATATTGGCTCTTCCTATTAAGAGTGAGAGATTCACTATATATTGTTATGCTTTCGATGTTATTTTGGATTAGTGTTAATGCCGCAGGGTCAAGTTATTGCATATTCATCAAGGCAGCTGAAAGTGCACGAGCACAACTACCCCACTCATAATTTGGAGTAGGCGGTAGTAGTCTTCGTGCTTAAGATTTAGAGGCCTTATTTTTATGGTGTGCATTGTGAGATCTACACGAATCATCATAGACTTCAGTATCTTATGACCTGGAGAGCTTAATTTTAGGTAGCGCAGATGGGTAGAGTTGCTTAAAAATTATGACATCTATATTTTGTACCACTCAAGTAAGGCGATCGTGGTAGTGGAAGACTTGATTTGAAAGATAGTGAGTATAGGTAGCTTGGTTTCTATCTCAATCTCTTAGAGGTCATTGGCATGGAATATTAAATCTTTAGTCAACTTGATAGTGAGACTTGATATTTTTGATCCTACGAGGATTCTTGCTAGTGTTAAGGCAAGGAATATCCTATTTGAGCAGATTCAAAGCGTCAGTTTGAGGATATAAGACTTTGTATCACCTATGATAAAATATAAATTGGTGAGTCCAAGAGGGTATAATAGATTCTAAAGTTGTTATGAGTGTTGATGGTTGCATTTGTGTTCTGGGGTTGGTAGTTTAATTTAGTTGATTCTTCACAATGCTCACAACTCTAAATACTCTATTTATACAGGTATAACAAAGATGTATAGAGATTTGAGGCAATATTATTACTGGAGTGGCAGACTTTATAACTTGTTGCCTATGTTGTCAGCAGGTGAAGGCTGAGCATTAGAGACCTGGTGGCTTGATTCAAAGGTTGTTTGTTCTTAAGTGAAAATGGAAGAGGATCACCATGGATTTCATTAGTAGATTGCCTCTCACTTCTCGTGGTTCTGATGGTATTTTGGTCACTATAGATCAGTTGACAAAATTGATACCTTTCATTCCTATTCATATGTCCTTCAGTACCTAATTTATGTTCGTGAGATAGTCCATTTGCATGGCATTTCTATATCTATCATTTCAGACTGAGGTTCAGTATTTACTTGTATCTTCTTCGGGAGGAGTTGGGCACTCAGGTGGATCTTAATATAACCTTTTACCCTTAGACTGATGGATAATCAAAGCAGACTAATTAGGTTCTCAAGGATATGCTCCGATCCTATGTTGTAGATTTTGGAGGTCAGTGGGAGTAACACTAAGCTTTGACAGAGTTCGCATATAATAATAGCCACCATTCATGTATTGAGACGGCGCTCTTCGAGGTTTTATATGGTAGATGATGTCATTCTCTGATTGGATGGTTCGAGACTTCTGAGATTTGACCCCATGGTACGGACTTGCTTCAGGAGTAATTAGATAGAGTTAGGGTGATTCAGGATAGGTTCGGGGTAGCACAAAATAGGCAGAAGGCTTATGCAGATCGCGGAATTTGTGTCTTGAGAACTGGAGTTGGTGACCGGGTATTCCTTTGAGTATCTCCCATGAAGGGTGTCATGATATTTGGGAGGAAGGGCAAGCTTAGTCCAGATATATTGGACCTATTGCGGTCTATTTCATATGCAATTGCACGCGATCGTACAAGTAATATAGTGACTTAGAGAGTTGGATGTCGTACCTACAAGGACTACTAAACCAGTAATTCTACTAACATTTAATTTCGACAAGAATGTATTAAGTGTTTTAAAGTGTCGGGATGATTTTGAATATTTCAGTAATAATCTAATGAATAAATAAATAACAGAGTATGACAATAGCAACGTAAGAAAATTTGTAAACAATATAAGTGAGGATTCTAGGGTTGAGACACTTTTAACACGCTTATAAATCTCTATTCTTATAGTGATTTCGTTGATTATTGGGTTATTAATTCCCAGGGTTTAGAGTATGATCATGGTGTCCCAATCCTCTAATCTTCTACCTAAATGGATATTACAAGTACATCGTTGAAGGGGGATGCAATAATCTATTTAGATGCATTAATATATCATCCTGCAAGTGAACCAAACAAGGCTTCTAGGTATATCTCTATCCTAGATGCTAATTCAAATCTCTTATTTTATAAAAGAATAAGAACCTCACTCCTTAAAATCTATGATCTATACTATGATTCTCCTCTCGGGTTCACAAAGGAATATAGGCTTATTTTAATTGTGGCCAATCATCAAATTATTACGCACAAGAGATTAAGAATAACCCATATGATAATTCAACAATAAACTACTCTATGAATATGAAAGTGTAATCATGTTGGCTTCATCTTCGATTTTGATTTCGAATTTGGATTTGAATTTTTCAAATGATCGAGAGATTATCGTTTGGACAAAATTCATTTAAAACTTGAGTGGTAATGATTTTTTAATTCAAAAATTCAATACAAATATTTTCTCCATTAATGGACACACATGAGCATGAGTAGATGAATATCACAACGTACTTGAAGGAACATGATCCTTTAGTTCATTATTTGGATGACAAAAAAGGATGCAAGCCCATCTAGCCATGTGAGGACACACATGGTAGCACACATCGCAGAGCAAGTCAGTCTAAACATTCTATCTTGTGTAAAGACTGAAATACAGCAATATGTCACTGTGTATGAATGCAAGTGGGTTCGCATGAGGGATCATCATTTTAAAAAGTTGCAACTTTTCATGAACTATGGTTGTTTTCAGAAGCAACATCTTTTGGCTAGAAATATCTTATTTTTCCTCAGGTTTTGACACAAAATTTTGAAGTTCTTCTTCCTAAGAACTCAAGCCTGAGTTGCAAATCATTGAGTGAGTTCGTAATTCAGTGAATTTGACATACCATCATTTATTGAAGTGAATTATTTAATCCTGATAGGATATGATTCATTAACCTCGGGTACTTGAGAAGAATACTTTCCTTGAGGACACACTGTGAACACTTTGGACTTGATTGTTTCTTCATCTCTTTCTTTTACTATTTTGAGAAATAGTTTGAACTTTTTTTGGTTGTTCATAAGTTGTTTGTGCTTGTGTTTGAAGTTATTGTTAAAAATACAAGTTTGTAGCCCAGAAACAATACGAATCATTAAATGATACTAATATTTCTCACATTTTAAAAGCTATACTTTTTAATAAATTCAATACACAATAAAAAAGAAAAGTATTGAGAGAATTCAAAAGTTTAGACCAAAATATTGTGAGTTTTTTTTATTCATTTACCTAAATAGGTGATCATATTAGAATAAATGAACAATAAATAAAAAAAATAACATAACAAAGAAAGAAGACATCAAGAAAGAAAATGATTAAAAATAAATAAATGGACCTCGATAAGACGAAATAAATCTTAACAGTTTAGTGTTTAATCATACAAAATTTTGACATTTTGTATAATTACTGAAATTTTGGTTTTAGGTCTGACGAAATACATAACTAGCTCCTGAAACATCCAATGAAGATACATTTTTCTTTATAAAGATACATAATCATCCGCGATACATTTTTAACGATTTTGGGTCTGTCGAGATACATAATACATCCAACGAAGATATATATTTTTCTTTGTAAAGATACATAATTAGCTTTCGATATATTTTTTTTTAATTTTAGTTCTGTCGAGATACATAATTAGCTTCCAATACATCCAATTAAAGATATATAATTAGTGAAAATTTTTGTAATTACATTGTAAGGATAGGAATTTATATAAATATGGTAAGTTAAGGTGTATGTTTATGTTATTTTTCCATATAAATAATCAGTCAATGGTAGTACTATATAGAATAGCAAATACATTTGTATAAGTAACATTCATTTTAATGGTGGGCCCTCTCCAATTCTAATTATTGCTACATTATATAGGCACTTACAAAAAATAATATATGTTTTAGCAAAATAGGAGTGCCCATAGTCTAACTTTCTAAATTACATTCAAAGTCTTTCTCTCTTTTTTCTTCTTTTCGTTTCTTTTTTGTTTTCTTGTAGTTACTTTTTTTTCTTTTCTATCTTTAGCCTCTATTTTTAATTTTATTTTTTTCATTTTTTTCTCGGGATAACTACATGGCATAGCAAACATAGGCTCCTAGTTATCCTATTTAGCCTAAGGTTCAATTAATTACAATTCATATCTTCCTTTTGCCTATTAATTATCCCTAATTATAATTCATAGTCTCTCTCATTTATTTTCTCTCTTTCTCTATTTTCTATTATTCTCCTTTTTTTTTCTTTTCCTTTTTTTCGTTTTCTCTTTCTTTTTTCTTTTTTCACTTTTTTCTTTTTTATTTTTTATTTCTTTTTTTTATTTTTTTTTGTATTTTTTCTCTCATTTCTTTTGTTGTTGTTGTTGTTGTATTTTATATTTTTTATATTTTATATTTATTCGTATCATACTATATATTTTAAATAAATTTATTATTTATAGTTAAATAGTTTAACTGTGAATATGTACAATTTATCATTTATATTTGTATACAAAAAAGTATATGAATTAATTATATTTATTTGGCTCTTAAATATATAAATATGCAATGTGTCATTAAATGCAAATGTATCGTTAGTATTTGTATTTCAACTTTATCATTTGTATTTATATATAAGCAAGTATCATTTTGTATGCGTATGATTTAAGTTGCACAAACATATATTATTTGATGTAAATGTAACATTTGTATTTGTATAATTTATTATTTTTTAAATACAAGTGTACGTAGAAAGAAAAATAAATTCTTTTACAATTGTTTAAAAATACAAATGATCTTTTCAACTACAAACAAATGAAATAAATTAAATTACGAATGAAAAAATATGCGTTCAACTTACAAATATAAATACAAAATAGTTCCTTAAAAATAAAATTGCATTGATAAAAATAATACACAAATACAAGTAAAATAAAATCACAAAATATAAATACAATGTCCAGTCAATTATAAAATACAAATACAAAATAATTCTTTAAAATACAAGTATGAATTATATAAAATATAAATGATGATGCGAACTAGCAAACATAAATACAAGTGCGAACTATAAAATACAAATACAAATACAAATGTGAACTATAACATACAAATACAAGTGCGAAGATAACATACAAATACAAGTGCGAACTATAAAATACAAATGCAAGTGTGAACTATAAAATACAAATACAAATACAAATGTGAACTATAATATACAAATACAAGTGTGAACTATAAAATACAAATACAAATGCAAGCTATACATACAAGTACAAGTGTGAATTATAAAATACAAATACAAATTCAAATGCAAACTATAACATACAAATACAAGTGTGAACTATAAAATAAAAATACAAATGTGAACTATACTATATATACAAAAACAAGCGCGACCTATAAAATGCAAATATGAATATAATTGTATCAACTAATACAAAAATATAAATGATGATGTGAATATAATACGATAAGCAATTATAGTATTTTTATTATTATTCGTGATATGTACTCGACTAGCCATATTTTTTGAAAATACAAAAAAATATAAGATAGAAAAAAAAAAGGAACAAAAAAAAAAAGAAAAAAGAAAAAAACAAAAATATAAAAGAAAATAAGAAAAAAGAAAAAGCACAAAGACAAAGACAAAAAATGAAAGAAATAATCGGAAAAAATAAAAATAAAAAAAAATAGGAAAAAAATAAAAAAATTAGAAAAAGAGAGAAAATAATAAAATAAGAAAATAATGGTAAATACAAATACAATGCGCGGTTATGATGTTTCCATCAACATCCATGACTTGTATTTGATGTAGTCTTATTTTCTGAAAATAAAAAATATATATATAAAATGTGATTATTGTATTTATGTTTTATATGAATACAGACTATCGAGTAAAAGCTAACACAGTGAATGTAAATCGAATACATCAACTATAAATGATAATTTTGTAAAGTGTTGCAATGGAAGGTGAATTTTGTGCCAACTGTTCATATTTTTGAAACTTTCCATTTTTCTCTTCTATCTCCATCTTCTACTTCTCTTTCTTTTTTCCGTTCTTTTCTTTTTCTTCTTTTTTAGTTTTTTTTTATTTGTTTTTCTTTCTCATTTTTTTTATTTTTTTGGTGGTATTTTATATTTTATATTTATTTTTGTATTACTAAAAAACATGAATACATCGATTACAAGTCATGGATGATGACAGAAACATCATAACATTCATTGTATTTGTATTCACCGTCATTTTGTTTCTCTTTTCTTTTGGAATTCTTTCTTTTCATTTGTTTTTTCTCATTTATCTCTAACTTTTATTTCTATTTCTCTTTTTATTTCCTTTTCCATTTGTTTTTCTGTTTTAATTTTTTTCTTTTCCATTTTTTCTAAAAAAAAAATTCATGTTTTTCCCTTTTTTCCTTCTTTTTTCCCTATTTTAATTTTTTTCTTTTCTTCCTATTTTGTTTTTTTTTTCAATATTTTCTTTTTTTTTCTATCTCTTTTATCTCCATCTTTTATTTCTCTTTCTTTTTTTGTTTAGATTTTTTTTGGTATTTTTTTCTTTCTCATTTCTTGTTCTATTTTATACTTTTGTATGTTTGAAAAATATAACTACGTTGAGCACAAGCCATGGATGATAACAAAAACATCACAATCTCTTATTGTGTATTCGCACTATCATTTATATTTTTGTATTCGTTGAGACAATTATATTTGTATTTGTAGTTTATAGTTTGCGCTTGTATTTATATTTTATAGTCGCATTTGTATTTATATTTTATAGTTTGCACAATCATTTATATTTTATATAATTTGTAATTTTAAAGAACTGTTTTGTACTTGTATTTTATAGTCGACTTCATATTGTATTTTTATTTCTTGATTTTATTTTATTTGTATTTGTATTTATATTCTGCTCTGCAAGTATCCTTGTAGTTCTTACCATAAGTCTGACAAAGTGGATTAGTTCAGGCATTGCTGACACTGCCCTGAGACTTAGATCCTGGCACCCTATCTCTATTACCATACCTGACTTAAGAGCTGGAGCACTAGCTAAAGAAGGAGCTGGAATGGATGACTTAAGACAGAACAGAGAACGGTTTCCTCCCTCTGACTTAGGTTGAACAAAGTTGAAACTAACTTTCCTTGCTCTCTTATTCTACCTCTCTCTCATCTTAATATTTTGCTCTTCTATCTATTGAGCATGGATCATAATTTTGGCTATGTTCGTGTCACTATTCAACATCGCGGACATGCACTCATTGACTACACTATCATTCACCCCAGAAACAAACTTACTCATCTTGGCGCTGCTATCTGCAACCACATGAGGAGCATATCTAGCTAATTGATTAAAATTAAGAGAATACTCTTTCACCATCATGTTGCCCTGCCTAAGGTTGATAAATTCTAACACCTTAGCTTTCCTCAACTCTTAGGGAAAGAATCTATCTAAGAATATAGTGACAAACTCCTTCCACTCAATAGGCGTACATCAACAAACCTCTCTGACTTTTATTATTTGAACTAACTGTGAGCAATATCCTACAATAGATATACAACTAGCTCAGCGCTCTCACTAGAAGTAACTCCCATGATGTCCGTAACCTTTTGAACCTATTCTAGAATTTCCTGAGAATCCTCTTCTGACTTAAACCTAAAAATGGATGGAAGATTTATTCGGGTGAAGTCCCAAATTCTGGCTGCAGCTGAATTAGCAACTGGGTTGGCCGAAATGACAGCTGGTCATTCATTCTAAGTAGCAACTAAATTAGCAAGAGTGGAGAATACAGCTCTAAACTCTGCATGAAAAACGTGTTCATTCAAGAGATCTACTTGGACAGGCTAAGGGGCTGACTGATTTTCATATCTTCTTTTGGGAGGCATGTTCTGTAGAAGAAAGGGAGAAATAGATTAGACTGAGAGATTAACTTGAGATTATGCTCACTGGCATGACATGAATACTAAAAAATGGGAAACTGTTCCTAAAAGATCTCATAGCCTTCTGTACATAAATGTGGCGCGCAACACACCTATGTACAAGACTCTACTAGATGCGGCTTTCAGACTTTCTATGATTCTATTCAACCTTAGGCTCTGATACAAAGTTTGTAACACCCTGAATCTGGTACCCAAAATACTACACGGTGCTCATCACCCCGAAGGATCACAAGCTAACCTATGATTGATATTTGTATTTGAACACTATATAATATACTGTATAAATGTGGAAATATTATGTTGAAATATGAAATAAGGTTCAAAACTGATAAACATCTGATAAAACCATATTTGAATAATGTGATATCACAATACCAAAACTAAAATAATGTCTGAAAATATCTAGTCTGAAAACACTATAGTCTGAAAACCTCTAAACTGTATAAATAAGGAATTGATGGGACATATCCCCAACTAATTCCAACTATTAAAATAAACTAAGTAATGAAGAAATCAAGTAATAATCCTATCCTCGAGGGATGAGGGCTTACTGCTAACTCTGACTTCTGAAATTGGAATACTACTGATGCTCTGGAGCTCGTGCTTCTGAACCTATGGTATAGAATAAAACACCATAGCGCAAATATGTCAGTACGATAGAATGTAATGGAATGCATTAGAGGTAGGCTAAATATAAAGAGTTCAAATACATGAACAATGCTAACTGACTATACAATATAAATGTGAGAATACATGTATGAATAAGTGACTGTGACTGAATTCGTGATGGTACTGACTATTGAGTCTGCTTACTGATAACATGAGTCACTGATACTGAGTGACTATATCTGACAGTCTAGGTTCTGATGAAACTAACTAAGTTTCGTACTATTTTGAGTTTACTATATCTGATAGTCCTGAAATTCTGAAGAACTATCTCAGTTCTATTAGTGAGACTGAGTCTGAAACTGTAACTATGGGAAGTAGTCATCTAACCGACATGCCCTAAATAAAGCAATATAACTAGGTTGGGGTCCAATCTATAATCCCAATTAGAAGGGTATCAATACTACGCCATTGGTAAAAACAAACTATGGGTGACCCTCATCTGATAGTGTCCCCAAAAGAAAATATATGGGACTCTCATTTGACAGTATCTATCCTCCTCATCAAACCTCATCTATCAATGTTGATGTCTCAACCTATGCTGTCTACATAATCCTGGAATGCAAGGATTGCTTCTAAGAATCACACCCTCAACTGTCAGTGTGTCCTCATCCTTGGGTTCACTCGGTGCTAAATCCTACTTCCATCTAAATAGACACTGAACATGATTAACTGAACTGAACTAGACTGAGTTCATCAAGTTCCATTGACTGATAGAACACTACTGAGATTACTGAAGTACTGAGCTTTCTGAGATTACTGGGGTTATTGAGTTTTCCTGAGTCACATGACTGACTGAGTTCTATGGTTCATGGCATGATTGACAGTATCTTGAAAATATACCACTTGCTATAGGAACACAACTATATTTTTTGGGTACAAGTACCCCCAGGACTCGATAGAAAGAAACTAACAAGGCATGACATTCTTGAATACACGACCAACATCAACAATCCATAATACAATAAGTTGGGGGTTTCATAAAGTACATGGTTATCATAATCTTGTATATGGTAGGAATGCATATAATCAATGTCATAATTCCATATTCTATTATCATGACCATTTCAACAAACATCTACATTGCACATCAATAGCATGGGAGTAATTTGAACATAAGGGTAAAACATAAATCATCACTTAAGTAAAAATTGAGTTATATTACATAATTTCTAATCTCTTAGGCATTTTATCAAACACTTAAGTTGCATGACTTAGGGCATGGCATAATCATCAAATTAATATATCATAACCAACAAAAATTCATGGTTTTCAACTCACATGCTAACATATTTTCATAAAAACACATAAAGGTTCCAACTTGGGAATCATACAACAACAACCACATGAACATAATCGACCCATAGCATAAATACCGAAATTCATAGTTTTAAAATTTGATTCTTGGACTTCATGAATGAAAGAAATCCATGAATGAACACTATGCATACCTTGGATGGAAGATTCTTGAAAATTAACGGTAGATTCTCTTGAATTTGAAGCTCCTATGAAAACCCTAGACTTGTTCTTGAGAGTATTTGAGAGAAACAATAATATTTTGGTAAAATAAGGGTTGAATCTCGTATTTTTGGACATAGATAGGAGTGAGAAATTGACCCTTTGCCCTTAAAAATGCGGACATTTAATGACTGAAATTAGGCATCGATGTGATACCCGACGTGTCGTGCCATGATCACGCCAAGCCTCAGTAGTTTCACTAGCAGTCCCTGCAACAGTGTTAACCAATGCGATGGGCAACGTGGCGCGCCAAGATCGCATTGGTCCACTATTTTGGGACACCAAACGTGGTCTAATCGAGGTCCGAAAAATCCAAAACTTGTCCGAAAATACCTATTGACCTCTCTGATCATGAATTAACCAACATACTGACCATTAAAGGACATTAAGGTGGCGAAATGAGATTGCCAACTTTCGAAGGCCAAAAATAAACTAAGTCTGGGAACTTAGCTAGAGTTTTCTAAGTTTGGAACCCCTTGACAAGCTTAAAGGACTGAATGAAGCTTAGAAATTATGCGGGGTCTTACAACTATACTCATACAAATGATACTTATTTGTATACAAATATAAATAATAAATTTGACATACAAATATCAAAGATACATTTGCATTGAATGGCATACTGTATATTTGTATATTTCAGACTCAAGCAAATATAGTTAATTCATATACTTATTTGTATATACATACAAATGATAAATTATACATATTCACAGCTAAACAAAAATAAATATAAAATATAAAAAACATAAATATAAATAACAACAACAACAACAACAAAAGAGAGAGAGAAATATTTTTAAAAAAAAGAGAGAAAAAAACAGCAAAGAAAAAAAGAAAAAAGAAAAAAAAAGAAAAAGAAAAAAAGAGGAAGAAAAAATGAAAATATAAAAAATTGAGAAAAATTGAAAAGGAAAAAAATGAAAAAGAAAAACAAAAAAAAAATAGAAAAATGGAAAAAAAAAAAAAGAGAAATAGAAGATAGAGAAAGAGAGGAATAAAAGAGACACTACGGACGGTATTTAATTAGCAAAAGAGGCTATTTATTGTAATTAGTTAATACATAGACTTAATAAAATAATTAGAAGCATATGTTTAATAAATCATATAGATATCGCTACTTTTTAATATTAAATACTAATGTTCATCTTAATGGTTTTTCTAAGTCTGTTCATTTTCTAAGTATTAATACTCTTTAATTCTAGCACTAAATTCTAAAAAAGATAACAACATATTTGAACATTAGTTACATATTATTATAACTTTAAATACATTATTATTGCCTATTGATGGAAAATATTGTGAAGGAAGCACTCGACCTTTAATATAACTAGTTTTCGACCACGTGCAATACACATATCTCATATTAATTACAGAAAATATTTTACAAAACTATACTTCCTCTATTTCAACATGACACATTTCTTAAAAAAATTCTTTACAACATAAATTGTATGTTACTTTTCACTATTATTCTCTAATTGTTCTTAAATTACTCTCTTAGAAAATGTTAAGTACTTAAGAACTTCATTAAATGAAAAGATAAAATTGGAAAAAAATTTCAACATATCTCTTGAAGAAAGAACAATTTATTTATTTTGAAATGAAGGAGGTATAAGTACTTGGCACAAAAATCGAATGAAAAATGCAACTTCAAACTGATAATTGTGAGTCTGTTTGACTTCTAACAATTAACAATTGTCATTACAAGGGTCAATTATACTGAAAAATTGCTCTCAAATGAATCTAAAATTGTTCTACAACTTCAATTATGCAATTACTATTATATCTAAAACATATACTCTTGACAGTAATTTCTTTTTTTGGTTCAACAACACATAATAATTTAAATATGAATTTAAAAGAAACTCATGCATATGTTTCATGTCATTGGTTTTCAAAGTTGTAGCCTCCTTTTTTAATAATTGCATACATATCAAGAAAATTTTGCCAAATGAGAGTAGTGTTTTATATAAGTACAAAAATTTAATCAATGTATCCCTCCGTTAGGATGTGTAATCAATGGAGGATTCAGAACTTTTCTTCAGGGAGTTCAAAAAATAATAGTCGGAGCTGTACAGAACAACAAATTAAACAAAAGAAAGTCGGGGATCGAACTGACAAAGTGGACGTCAAAGCAAACAACCCAAGAAGTTGACCCAGTACCACTGAGCTATACAACATTTTCGGCTTAGGTGGTTCAAAATTAATATATGTACTTAAATACAGATTTTCCACCTTATATATACAACATAATTTTTGCTGAGAGGGTTCGGGTGAACCCCCGGCAACCACGTGGATCCACCCGTGTATGCAATAGTCTAGTAGATATTTCCAATTACATAGTTTTCACCTACAAAAAAAAAAATCATAAACAATCTGTGATGAAGATAATAATTGTTGAAATTGACGCATATATAAATCGTACTTACAACATACATATATTCTGGATTAAACAACAACAACAACAAACCCAGTGTATTCCCACTTAGTGGGGTCTGGGGGGGGGTAAGATGTACGCAGTCCATACCTCTACCTCTGATGAAGTAGAAAGGCTGTTTCCGAAGACCCCCGGCTCAAGGCACAAGATATCACACAAACACATAGTAAAGCACAGAAGCAGATGACATAACATAAATACGGCACCCATAAGGAATATAAAACAGAGGAAAGCAGAGGAAAGCACACAGATTCGTAATAAGCATGGAACACTGAATACGGAATCATAACGGGAATAAAAAATAAAAAAAACCCCACCAAGTAATTCCCTACACTAGCGACCCAATCTGGCCCTACTCTTCTGCCGTAATTCGCGTCTTCCAGACCTTCCTATCTAGGGTCATGTCCTCGGTGAGCTGTAACTGTTCCATGTCCCGCCTAATCACCTCACCCCAGTACTTCTTCGTCTTACCCCTACCCCGCCTAAAACCATCCAACGCTAGCCTCTCACACCTACGGACCGGGGCATCCATGCCCCTCCTCTTCATGTGTCCGAACCATCTCAATTGTGCTTCCCGCATCTTACCCTCCACTGAAGTCACACCAACCTTCTCCCGGATAGTCTCATTCCGAACTCTATCCCCTCGAGCCAGTCCACACATCCAGCGCAACATCCGCATTTCTGCCACCTTCATTTTTTGGATGTGGGAGTTCTTAACTGGCCAACACTCCGCTCCATACAGCAAGGCCGGACGGACTACCACCCTATAGAATTTGCCTTTAAGCTTGGGTGGCACCTTCTTATCACACAGCACCCCCGACGCGAGTTTTCACTTCATCCATCCCGCCCCAATACGGTGCGAGACATCCTCATCAATCTCACCGTTACTCTGGATCACGGACCCGAGATACTTGAACTTATCCCTCTTACATACCTCCTGTGCTTCCAGCTTCACTACTACCTCGTTCTCCCGCCTCACGTCATTAAACTTACATTCCACATACTCTGTCTTGCTTCTGCTCACCCTGAACCCTTTAGACTCAAGAGTTTGCCTCCACATCTCTAATTTGTCATTTACACCCCCTTGAGTCTCATCTATCAGAACTACATCGTCTGCAAATAGCATACACCACGGCACCTCCCCTTGAATACGCCACGTCAACACATCCATTACTAACGCAAACAAAAAGGGACTAAGAGTAGATCCCTGATGCAATCCTGTCCGGACAGTGAAATGCTCTGAGTCTCCTCCCGCCGTCCTCACCTGGGTTTTCTCTCCCTCATACATATCCTTAATTACTATGATATATGCCTGCGGTACTCCCCTCACCTCCAAGCATCTCCAAAGCACCTCCCTGGGGACTTTGTCGTAAGCTTTTTCCAGGTCGATAAACACCATGTGCAGATCCTTCTTCCTTTCCTTATACTGCTCCACCAACCTCCGTACCAGGTGGATTGCCTCCGTCGTCGAGCGGCCGGGCATAAATTCGAACTGGTTTTCCGAGATAGACACTATCCGTCTCAGCCTCACCTCGACCACTCTCTCCCAGATCTTCATAGAGTGACTCAATAACTTAATCCCCCTATAGTTATTACAACTCTGAATGTCCCCCTTATTCTTATAGAGAGGGATCATGGTACTCCACCTCCACGCCTCGGGCATCTTTGCCGTCCTGAAAATTTCATTAAACAATCCAGTCAACCACCTTACACCAGCCTCTCCAACGAACTTCCAAAACTCCACCGGTATCTCATCCGGCCCCGTCGCCCTACCCCTACGCATCCTGCGGACTGCCTGTCTAACCTTTTCTACCTTAAAACGTCTACAATAGCTAAAATCCCGACACTCCTCTGAGTGCTCCAGTTCCCCTAACACAATAGCTCTGTCCCCCTCGTCATTCAAGAGCCTATGAAAGTACGACTGCCATCTCTTCTTTATGTGGCCGTCCTCCACCAACACTCTACCGTCCTCCCCCTTAATGCACCTCACCTGATCGAGGTCACGACCCTTCCTCTCCCTAGCCTTAGCGAGTCTAAACAACTTTTTCTCCCCTCCTTTCCCCTGTAACCCTGCATACAAGCTCTCAAAAGCGGCCGTCTTAGCTGCCGTGACCGCTGACTTCGCCTCCTTCCTCGCTAGCTTGTACTCTTTCCTGTTTACCCGCTTCTCTTCTTCGTTCTTACTTTCCACCAACTTAGCATACGCCTCTTTCTTGGTCTCCACTTTCTTCTCCACCTCTTCATTCCACCACCAATCCCCCCGACGGTGACCGGCCCGGCCCCTAGAAACACCCAACACCTCCCTTGCATTCTCCCTGATGCACCTTGCCGCCCTGTCCCACATACTATCCACGTCCTCCCTACACTCCCACACCCCCTTTCCCGCCAACCTCTCCCCTATCTCCCACGCATTCACTGGCGTCAAGCCGCCCCACTTAATTCTCGGTCTACACTCCTTACTCCTCCTCTTTCTATTCTTCTTTATACCCAAATCCATAATCAAAAGCCTATGTTGGGTCGAGAGATTCTCACTCGGGATGACTTTACAGTCCTTACACAACGCCCTATCCCCTTTCCTAAGCAACAAAAAGTCAATCTGGGTCCTGGCTATCGCGCTCTGAAAAGTGATCAGGTGCTCGTCCTTCTTCGGGAAGCCCGAGTTCACCACCACCAGCCCAAAGGCCCTCGCAAACTCCAATAGGGTCTCCCCCTCTTCATTTCTCTCTCCAAAACCAAAACCACCATGCACATCCCCAAAGCCTCCCGGTAGCGCCTCGATGTGCCCGTTGAAATCCCCTGCTACAACAATCTTCTCCGAACTGGGCACGCCTCTCACCACCTCCTCCAAAGCCTCCCAGAACCGCATCTTCTCCTCCCCCTCTGCTCCCACTTGCAGCGCATAGGCACTACACACGTTCAGGGTAAACCCCCGAATGACCAACTTAATAGTCATCAACCTATCGTTGATCCTCTTCACCTCCACTACCTGACCTCTAAGCTCTTCATCTACTAAGATGCCAACTCCATTCCTACGCCTCTCGCTCCCAGAGTACCACAGCTTGTAACCATCCACATCCCTAGCCTTAGACCCTACCCACTTGGTCTCTTGGACACACGCAAGGTTGATCCTCCTCTTCCTAAGAATCTTCACAAGCTCTACGGACTTACCCTGAAGGGTCCCTATATTCCAAGACCCAACCCTCAGCCTACCGTCGCTATCCACACGCCCCCCACTACCTCCCCCTCGGCCCAACCTTGGCCTCCCGCCCACTCCCGCCCTCTCCTCATCCCCCGCCCCCACCACGGGCCCACGCCCCAACCCCCTCGGACATGACCCTATCCACCCATTACCACCCACAGCCACAACTACCCGACAGTATAGGAAAATATAAAGATGAACCCGGTGACAGTATCAAAGCAGCAGCAAGGAAATACAAAGCTCACACACCTTCAAAGTAATATTCCCGAAATAAAACTAAGAAACGACCACAGCAACAGCAACAACAGACAACAGACAAGGTACAGGGGCTACTAAGAGCCAAATACTAAGGATGGAATATGAAATAATGAAATAAAATGCAATAAGGATGGAATATGAAATAATGAAATAAAATGCAATATGAAATAACGAAATAACAAAGGTTAGAAGTCACCGGATTTCGCTTGGAGCTGCGGCTGCTGGAGACGGCGTAGTGGTTGCAGACGGAGTTTCGGCCTGTTGGAGACCGAATTAGCGGCTGGAGACCGGGCGGCGGCAGGTTGAAGGCCGAGGTGGGGGGG